>NW_026112099.1:65000-182500 GCF_024679095.1 Eriocheir sinensis
TAGCTGTGCTGAGTCAACGAGGTGTTCGCGAGGTTAGGTCTGTGTCGCGTGAGACGGCTTCCCTGCGCTGCGTCACCTGCACGGCTGCTCGCAACCAGAGTTGTGGGCGAGAGAAAACACTGTTGCCAGCTCAGCCTTTACGCATTTTTTTTTTTTTTTTTTTTTTTTACGTTGTTGCCTATTGCGCCGGTAGGCATTTTCCCGGTGGGGCCTGATGGTCGGCCCAAGGCTTCTTCCAGGTGGGGCCTGATGGTCGGCCCAGCCCGTCCTGGCGCAGGCGAGTGCTTATAGTTTATTATTGCAGGGCACATGTTTTCCCCTCTGCTCTGTCACTTTGGGGGGTTAAAAGCAGTCTTACCTCGTGTTCAGGTAATGTTGTGGCGCTGTGGTGCGTGGCGCGCTGCACCCGCACCACCACTCCAGTCAAGGTGATCCTGGGCGCGATCTTCTCCTGCACGCTGCTCTCGTCCCCACTGTTGCTCTCCTTCATGTTGTACGGCGTTTTCAACTTGCTGCGCTACGACAAGGAGATTAATATGACGGCCGCGACGGTCGTCATAGCCATCTGCGGCAGCTTCACACAAATGGAAATCTTTTACATCTCCGTTATGGCGCTCCTCAGGTGCGTATGTGTGTGTGTGTGTGTGTGTGTGTGTGTGTATTTACCAATTAGTATTTACCTATTTGCTGTATACAGGGCCCTGAGTTCAAGCTCGGACAGTCCTGTCTCTCTCTCTCTCTCTCTCTCTCTCTCTCTCTCTCTCTCTCTCTCTCTCTGCATATATATATATATATATATATATATATATATATATATATATATATATATATATATATATATATATATATATATATATATATATATATATATATATATATATAGTATAAATGGGTGAGATTTTCTCAAATATGTTTCATTAAAGTGATTGTCAGTTCAGCGTTGATTATTTTCTTTAGGATGATCTCTTTTGTCTAAGGAGTGTCTTATTCTCTTAGGGAGTTTGTTGATGGTATCCCTGTAGGATATCATCTGCGTAGCCAGATCGCGATTTCGGTCCTGGACCTTCTTCAGTGGCGTTGGGAGTGAGTGTGTCCATCTCGAGGTGTGAGAGGAGAATGACTGTGTCCTCCTTAAAGATTTACCCCTATAATAGGGGGACAGGGCCTTTGGCCAAAAGGCAGCCCTGTAAGAGGGAGCGAGCAATGCAAGCTCGTTGCGGGTGTGGGGATACCTCCGCCGCCGCTACTTCCACGGGTAACAGCCGGCGAGCAGCGACGGAGGCACGGGCTCTCCGGGCAGGCGCCCAGTAGACACCCGTAGCGGTGCACGTGCGAGCAGCCGACCAGTCGACTATGACTGCGGAGGGGTGGCCCAAAGCGAGGATGACCACACGGGTCCACCGCGCCTCCGCAGAAGGGCCACCCGGCTGCTCGCCCGAGGAGTGCTGGCGTTCCACTGACTGGGTGTCCTTCCTCAAAGATTTATCCCCTAGTATCACTAGGGGAAACGGGCCCTGCGCTGGGGAGCACGGGCTAAGCCTATTGGCGGCCCGTAGCAGGATGCCGACAGACCGACTCTATCGGCGATCGAATTCTAGCCGACCGAGTCGGTCCGTTGACGAGGACTGGCGTGTCTCTACTGAGTGTCCGCACGGGGCTGCCTTTATACGGCTGGCACCCCGGGGTTCCTCGCTGCCTAGGCTCCTGATTAGCTGAGCGTTGCCGGCTGGTCACCTTTCCTCATGCTTGGAAGAGCCTGCAGATCTTGTTGTTGGATGTTGAGATTTGGCTCCATATCATCGATGTACAACGCTTCTAAGATGGGCAAGCGTCTGTAGTCGTTGCATGTTGTCAAATTTTTCGGTGATTTCTTCTAGAATTTTCCTTGTAAGTTTTGTCTTATGTAATTGCTCAGTGCGGGTCTTGGGTGCTCCTGATGCAAGGTGATAGCTGAGTCGTCCGCTTAATCTCAATGTCGCCATGCCGATACAGGTTGATTGAAAGGCTGCACAGTTCCCTTGGTTGCAAGTGAACCTATATACAACATGTGACTGTTGAGTATTCCTTTTGTCGACTGCTGGGCTGTTTCGTAGTAGGAGGTGGCTGGTCTTCTTACTTCTGTAGTAGATGGTGAGGCTTATTTTCTTCTTTGGGTTGTTGGGAGTGACGTTTTTCTTGACGATTTGGCGCATTATACGCTCGTCTTCTTTGTAGTTTGTGGAGAAGTGTGATTTATAGTAGAGCTTGATGGCTGTTCTTCTCAACCGTGTCTTCTTTTTCACGGTACCATTTGTCCACGGTCTTCTTAACTTGTTTTTCAATGTCGTTGGTGTTGAATCCGTTGCTGAGGAGTACATTGGTTGATCTGCTTATTTCTCCATGGACTTCTTTCCACGTGCTGCAGTGGGTGATAGCTCTTCTGATGTAGGCGGCAATGGTAGCGTCTTTGTATCGCTGAGGGCACTTGCTTTTACCGTTGAGACACTGGCCATTGTTCGTCGGTTTTACATAGACGTTTATGGAGAAGTTTTCCTGGTTCTGGGTGACGAGTACGTCCAGGAACGGCATTCTCCCTTCGGCGCTTCTTTCTATTGTGAACTTAAGTCCTGAGATCTCTTGTAGGCAGGTACGTATGTCTTCCAGGTCTTCTTCGTTTTTCTTTTTCATGAAGATGTCATCGATGTATCGGCAGGGGTCAAAAATACCAGCAAATCGATGGCGTCGCTATGGGCTCTCCATTGTGAGTACTTCTATCAAATTTCTTCATGGGTTGCATTGAAGATGAAGATTTCAAAACAATAAACAACCCAGAGAGATATATATATATATATATATATATATATATATATATATATATATATATATATATATATATATATATATATACACATGGTCTTACAGCACCACCTATTACAAATAAGCCCACCTCAAGATCAATCAACCACCCCAAAGACCCAGTTCATGCATCGTGGGTTGCCCTATGCCACCACCGCCTACAATTAACTCGAATTAAGCGTTTTGAGCCGAGCCCAAAACTGCTTCCGCGTTTCAGCGGACCAACTCGTGGGGCCCAAAAATGGGTCCACCGACGCTGTCGGGTTAAACAAAAACAAAAAAAACAGCTCACAAAAAGGCTAACAAAGCTCTTAGTCTCATCAGTTCTCCTCCTCCTACTGATAGATTTCTACCTCTTAAATTCCGTCGCGATGTTGCCTCTCTATCTTCTATCGCTATTTTCACGCTGACTGCTCGTCTGAACTTGCTAACTGCATGCCTCCCCACCTCCCGCGTCCCCGCTACACACGACTTTCTACTCAAGTTCATCCCTATACTGTCCAAACCCCTTATGCAAGAGTTAACCAGCGTCTTCACTCTTTCATCCCTCACGCTGGTAGACTCTGGAACAATCTTCCTTCATCTGTAATTCCTCCTTCCTACGACTTGAACTTTTTCAAGATCACGATAACAGGACACCTCTCCTCCCGAAATTGACCTATCTTTCAACCATCTCTTTTGATTCTTTTTTGTAGGAGCAGCGAGTAGCGGACTCTTTTTTTTTATTATTGTTTCCTTTTTTGTGCCCTTGAGCTGTCCCCTTTGTTGTAAAAAAAAAGAAATATATATATATATATATATATATATATATATATATATATATATATATATATATATATATATATATATATATATATATATATATATATATATATATATATATATATATCTGACACTCTGCCTGATCAAACTCTTTCGTCTCTGCCTATCAACATCTATCTTTCCTTCCTGGTGGAAGTATGCCTCTATAGAGCCTGCGCCTAAGAAGGGTGACCGCTCCAATCCCTCAAACTACCGCCCAATAGCTATACTCTCATGTCTATCTAAAGCTTTTGAATCAATCCTTAACCGGAAGATTCAAAAGCACCTTTCCACTTCTAATCTTCTATCTGATCGCCAGTATGGATTCCACAAGGGGCGTTCTACTGGCGATCTTCTTGCTCTCTTAACTGACTCTTGGTCATCGTCTCTTAGCAGCTACGGTGAAACTTTCTCTGTTGCGCTAGACATATCGAAAGCCTTCGATAGAGTCTGGCACCAGTCTTTGCTTTCTAAACTGCCCTCTTTCAGATTATATCCCTCTCTCTGTTCCTTTATCTCCAGTGTCCTTTCCCGCCGTTCTATCTCTGCGGTGGTAGACGGTCACTGCTCTTCCCCTAAACCTATCAACAGTGGCGTTCCACAGGGCTCTGTCCCATCACCCACTCTCTTCCTGTTATTCATCAATGATCTTCTTTCCATAACAAACTGTCCTGTCCACTCGTACGCCGAGGACTCAACTCTGCATTATTCAACTTCTTTCAATAGAAGACCATCAAAACAGGAAGTACACAACTACAGACTGGAGGTTGCAGAACGCTTAACCTCAGACCTTGCTATCATTTCCGATTGGGGCAGAAGGAACCTTGTGTCCTTCAATGCCTCAAAAACTCAATTTCTCCACCTATCAACTCGACACAATCTTCCAAACACCTATCCCCTGTTCTTCAACAACACTCAGCTGTCACCTTCTTCAACACTAAACATCCTCGGTCTATCCTTAACTCAAAATCTCAACTGGAAACTTCATATCTCTTCTCTCGCTAAATCAGCTTCCTCGAGGTTGGGCGTTCTGTTTCGTCTCCGCCAGCTCTTCTCCCCCGCGCAGTTGCTATCCATATATAGGGGCCTTGTCTGCCCTCGTATGGAGTATGCATCTCACGTGTGGGGGGGCTCCACCCACACAGCTCTTCTGGACAGAGTGGAGGCTAAGGCTTTTCGTCTCATCAGCTCTCCTCCTCCTACTGATAGTCTTCTACCTCTTAAATTCCGCCGCGATATTGCCTCTCTTTCTATCTTCTATCGATATTTCCACGCTGGCTGCTCTTCTGAACTTGCTAACTGCATGCCACCTCCCTCCCGCGGCCCCGCTGCACACGACTTTCTACTCATGCTCAATTGCTCATCCCTATACTGTCCAAACCCCTTATGCAAGAGTTAACCAGCATCTTCACTCTTTCATCCTTCACGCTGGTAAACTCTGGAACAATCTTCCTTCATCTATATTTCCTCCTGCCTACGACTTGAACTCTTTCAAAAGGAGGGTATCAGGACACCTTTCCTCCCAAATTTGACCTTGCTTTTGGCCACCTCTTCTGATTCTTTTATGGGAGCAGCAATTTGCTTTTTTTTTTTTGTGCCCTTGAGCTGCCTCCATTGTAAAAAAAAAAAATATATATATATATATATATATATATATATATATATATATATATATATATATATATATATATATATATATATATATATATATATATATATATATATATATATATATATATATATATATATATATATATATATATATATATATATATATATATATATATATATATATATATATATATATATATATATTAGCTCAGAAGTAAAGTCAATATTAGTGTGCTGATAATTTAAAGAATCAAGAAACAACGGACATGACATTGAAACTCATATATAAAAAAAACATCATCTCCGTAGCTTTTCTAGAGGAGTGGCTTGAAATGTGGAGGACAATTATTCAACCAAGTAACTTCATGGTGACTAAGAAATGCATTTGGCAGACAGGGGCCTAGGGGATTACCCATAGCAACGCCATCCTTCTGTGTGAACAATGAGCCATTAAATAAGAATAGGCAATCCTTAACAGCAAGTGAGAGCAGCTCGTGGAACTGTGGCTTGTCCATGCCAAAAACATTCTTATTTCTTAAAAAGATTCTCAGAACATATATCAATAGTTTCAAGTAGAGGAATATTTGTAAAAAGTGATTGTACGCCAAATGATGCGTACGGAATTTTATTGCATCTCCCTTATGGCGCTCTTCAGGTGTGTGTGTGTGTGTGTGTGTGTGTGTGTGTGTGTGTGTGTGTGTGTGTATTTACCTATTAATATTTACCTATTTGTATAGTATACAGGGCCTGATCTCAGGCTAGGGCATTCTCTTATCCCTATCTTCATATGTCAAACGTTCCTGCGGTATATGGACACTGCCCGCTTCAACATGGTCTTTGTTTAGTCCATTCCATGTATCCACACTTCTGTATGGAAAACTATACTTCTTAGGTCTTTCAAACAAGTCCCCTTTCCCAATTTCTAACTGTTCCCTCTTAGTTGCCTCCTCCCTTCCATCTCGATTAAAGCAGTTCTGTCAAACACGTCCATTCTACTTGTGTTCCTGTACAACGCTATCATGTCTCCTCTTTCTCTTCTTTCTTCCAGTGTTGGTAGGCCCAGTTCATCCAGTTTAGTGTCGTATGGCAGGCTGGACAGTTCTGGTGTACCATGCAATCCTTCGTATTCAAATCCAATCCAAAGCTGGATGTTGCGCCTACGAGCGCAAAGACATCACTTGCTCTCGTGCTAACGACCTTGACTCCTCTGAATTTTCTACCATCTGGCTAAGACTTCATTGTCATTCTAATACTAAATACATCTGTACTGTTTATTTCTTACCTTATTATACTAACTATGTAAAATTCTTTGACTATTTGAACTCTAAAGTGGAGCACATCTCGACTCACTCTCCCTTCGCTGAAATCTCCATCTTAGGAGATTTCAATGTTCACCACCAGCTTTGGCTCTCATCCTCTTTCACTGACCAGCCTGGTGAACAAGCCTACAACTTTGCTCTCCTCAACGACCTAGAGCAGTTGGTTCAGCACCCTACTCGTATTCCCGACCGTCTTGGAGACAGGCTCAACATTCAAGACCTCTTCCTTACCTCTAATCCTTCTGCTTACTCTGTCAAACTGTTCTCTCCGTTGGGCTCCTCCGATCATAAACTTATTTCAGTATCATAAGAACATAAGAGTCTGCAAGAGGCCGGTAGGCCTGTACGAGGTAGTTCCTCTGAACCTAAGCTCTCGTGTATCTAACATCACCTAATATCGCTGTCAATAAATTTATCTAATCTATTTATGAATGTGATAATTGTATTGGCACTCACCACATGACTGTTAAGCCTATTCCACTCATCCACCACCCTGTTTGTAAACCAATTTTTGCTTATGTCCCTGTTGAATCTGAATTTATCCAGTTTAAACCCATTATTTCGTGTCCTACCCGGTTCTCTTAGCAACAAAACCATATGAATGTCTCCCTTACGTATTAATCCATTAGCAGCGACGGGCCAAATTTGTGGCTTTACCTTATAGCAGCGACGGGCCAAATTTGTGCCATTATTTAAACCCCCAAAATAGATGATACATAATCTGATCACAAATGCTTTGATATATATTATGAAATGGGTTGTGTGTGGGGTGATTTTTTCTCATTTTTCTCGCTTGAGGGGACCATTAAGCAACATGATCCCATGCTACCGGGTTAAAGCCCTTCATCCATTTATAAATCTCTATCATGTCTCCATGCACCCTTCGCCTTTCTAGAGAATTCAAGTTTAACTGTTTGAGTCTTTCCTCGTATGGCAAGTTTCTCAACCCCTGAATCATCTTAGTCATCCTCCTCTGCACCGATTCTAACATTTTGATATCCATTCTATAGTAAGGTGACCAGAACTGAACCGCCTAGTCAAGATGAGGTCTAACTAATGCTAAATATAGTTTGAGGAAGACTTCGGCGCTTATGTTGCTTACGCTCCTTGAAATAAATCACAGTACCCTATTTGCTCGATTTCTAGCTTGAATGCATTGTGCCCCTGGACGGAGATCAGAGCTCACTAAGACCCCTAAATCCCTCTCGCACCCATACCTACTTATGAGAGTGTCATTTAAGCAATAGTTATGTGAGGGGTTGTTCCTACCTACACTCAGAATACTGCACTTTCCTACATTGAACTCCATCTGCTATTTATCCGCCCAGTCATACAATCTGTTTAGTTCACCCTGGAGAATACTAGCGTCCTGATCCGACTCAATTAATCTACCGATCTTGGTATCATCTGCAAACTTACTGACATCACTACTAATTCCTGTATCTAATTCATTGATAAAAATAATAAACAAAAGTGGACCTAATACCGAACCTTGTGGGACCCCACTCGTAACACATCCCCAGTCAGATCTTTTTGCCATTGATTTGCACTCTTTGCTTCCTATTGCTAAGCCACGCCTTGACCCAGTTCAAAACTTTACCCTCTACTCCGCGAGCCTGTAATTTAAGCAACAGTCGTTGGTGAGGAACTTTGCCAAACGCTTTACTAAAATCAAGATAGATTACATCATAATTTTCATCTCTGTCTACCGCCTCAAACACTTTATTGTAGAAGGACAAGAGATTGGTGAGGCATGACCTACCTTTCGTGAACCCATGCTGCGAGTCGTGAATTAAGCTATGTTTCTCTAGATGCTCCCGAATGTTCCTGGCTATTATGGGCTCCAGCATCTTGCCTATAACCGATGTTAAGCTAAATGGGCGATAGTTTGAAGCAACTGACCTGTCACACTTTTTGAAAATCGGCGTCACATCAGCTACTTTCCATAGGTTCGGCACATAGCTAGTACTTATCGACATCGTAAAGAAGTCGGTTATTGGGTCACTGAGTACATCACCTAATTCCTTGAATACCTTCGGAAATATCCCGTCAGGACCTGGACTTGTTCATTTTAAGCTTATCTATCTCATCCTGTACTACTTGCCTGGTAATGATTATATCCCTCAATCTATCGCCATCCCCGCCCTCGTACACCTGAACCCTTCCCGGTGTAGTCGTTCGATCCTCCTGTGTGAATACTGAAAGGAAGTAGTCGTTCAACAATGTGCTCATATTTTCGTAATTTTCTACTAGCTCCCCTGTGTTTGTTTTCAGCGGTAAAATTTTCTCCCGTGTTTTTGTTCTATACATCTAAACGAAGTCCTTAGGATTACTTTTCGCCTCATTTGCTACTTTGATCTCATAGTTTCTTTTTGCTATCCTGCTGTTTTTCTCAACTAATCTAGATAGCTCGACGTACCGGCCCCTGAGATGTGTTTCACCATTCTTTATTTTCTGATGAATTCCCTTCTATAACCCTATCTCGTGTTTTAGTCCACGAGTCATCCACTTAGGGTCATTGTTTTCTTTTCTAAGTGTTCGCTGTGGTATGTGCGGTCTTTGCCCCTCTACTATTACTCTAACTAAATTATTGTAAGACATTTCTACCTGGTTCTCCTGGCTCTCCAATCCGTAGTTCTGGTTCTCATGAATCCCTAAATTATCCCAGTTTACCCCTTCAAGATATCTTCGAAACTTATGTCCTATCGCTCCTGTACATCCTCTGAACCCATCGAAGAGGCGATGCTTCTGGCATTTTACTTCAGCCCGGTGGGACGACCTGAGGATGTACTTTTTTTTCCGATTTCCCGTGGAATGATTATTGCTTCCAGGAGAGAGACCCCTCTGTGTGTGCCCAGCGAATCACAGAGGTGATTGTCTCTGGAATAGAGGCATACATTCCACGTTCTGTCTCTACTCCTCATGCTATAAAAGCCTTGGTTTAATCATGCTTGTTCTCGTGCTAGTAAAGATAGAGAGGCAGCTCACAAAAGGTTCCAGAGCCTTCGAACACCGGCTAACTTTGATCTTTACAGTTCAGCCCAGAATCGTGCCAAATCTATTCTCCGACATACCAAAACTTCTTTTATCAATAGAAAATATCAACATCTTGCTTCTTATAATTCTTCCCGTGACTTCTGGCATCTAACCAAAAATATCTCCTCCAATTTCACTTCTTCCTCTTTCTCTCCTCTCCTTAACCCTGACGGCAGCACTGCCGTCTCATCTGTCTATAAGGCTGAACTCTTCTCTCAAACTCTCTGTGAAAACTCCACCATGGACGATTCCGGGCATATTCCTCCTACTCATCCCCCTTTTGACTCCTTTATGCCTGTTATTAAAATTCTTCCAAATGATGTTTTCTATGCCCTCTTTGGCCTCAACTCTCAGCAGGCTTATGGACCTGATGGCGTGCCTCCTATTGTCCTTAAAAACTGTGCTTCCGTGCTGACACCCTGCCTGGTCAAACTCTTTCGTCTCTGCCTATCAACATTTACGTTTCCTTCCTGCTGGAAGTATGCCTTTGTACAGCTTGTGCCTAAGAAGGGTGACCGTTCCAATCCCTCAAACTAGCGCCCTATAGCTTTACACTCCTGTCTATCTAAAGCTTATGAATCAATCCTTAACCGGAAGATTCAAAAGCACCTTTCCACTTCTAACCTTCTATCTGATCGCCAGTATGGGTTCCGCAAGGGGCGTTTTACTGGTGATCTCCTTGCCTTCCTAACTGACTCTTGGTCATCCTCTCTTAGCCATTTCGGTGAAACCTTTGCTATTTCGCTGGACATATCAAAAGCTTTTGATAGGGTCTGGTACAAATCTTTGCTTTCCAAACTACCCTCCCACGGTTTCTATCCTTCTCTCTGTACCTTTATCTCCAGTTTCCTTTCTGACCGTTCTATTTCTGCTGTTCTTCCCCTAAACCTATTAACAGTGGTGTCCCACAGGGTTCTGTCCTATCTCCTACTCTCTTTCTATTGTTCATTGATGAACTTTCCAAAACGAACTGTCCTATCCATTCCTACGCCGATGACTCCACTCTGCATTACTCAACTTCTTTTAATAGAAGACCCACTCCACAGGAACTTAACGATTCAAGGCTGGAGGCAACAGAACGCTTGGCCTCTGACCTTACTCTTATTTCCGATAGGGTCAAGAGGAACCTGGTGTCCTTCAACGCCTCAAAAACACATTTTCTCCACCTATCCACTCGACACAGTCTTCCAAACAACTATCCCCTATTCTTTGACAAGACTCAGCTATCACCTTCTTCAACACTAAAGATCCTCGGTCTATCCTTAACTCAAAATCTCGACTGGAAACTTCATATCTCATCTCTTACTAAATCAGCTTCCTCTAGGCTGGGCGTTCTGTAACGTCTCCGCCAGTTCTTCTCCCCCGCACAGTTGCTATCCATTTACAGGAGCCTTGTCCGCCCTCGTATGGAGTATGGATTTTATGTGTAGGGGGGGGAGGGGGGGGGGGTCCACTCACACAGCTCTCCTTGACAGAGTGGAGTCAAAGGCTCTTCGTCTCAGTCATGCTGACTGCTCTTCTGAACTTGCTAACTGCATGCCTCCCCCCCTCCCGCGGCCCCGCTGCACACGACTTTCTAATCATGCTCATCCCTATACTGTCCAAACCCCTTATGCAAGAGTCAACCAGCAATAATATTGCACCTTGTAAACATAAACAAATACATGACGTGCCTTCCCTTGTCGCCTGGTTCATTAATCATTTTCTGTTAACTTAACAAACGACTTTACAAACATGAGCATTGAGGACAACTTTCGGTGCTAATATTACTGTACGTTATAACGTTGGCGGCCTTGTGGAGCGCTGTTACGGCGGCGGACCGGGGCCTGAAACCTCATCAACGGTCAACGGTCAACTGAACTAAACTTGTGCTTGTACTTTTGTATGATGTAATTTTTTTTTTGTAACAAGCTTATTGCAAGCTGGTCTGCAAAGACCAGCCATCCCCCTTTGTTGTACTTTAAAACAATAAATATTTCAATTCAATTCAACTCAAGGTCATACCTCCACTTAATATCTATAAATAACACTGAACACTGGGTGGGACGCTTTGTCACACACTGTTCTTAGGTAGAATCCCTTATTAGAATTTTCAGGATAGTGCATGGTAAGGGTGCTCATAACTGCATAAATATTTATTTCTCATCACATCGGCCGATAATGAATTTTCAGCCCTGTAAATATTTTATAGCTGATTTGCAGTTATAACTATATTACGGGGAAACTCTGAAATCAGTCATTTCATGAAATCCCTACTGAATTTGCGAGATGGATTTTTCATTTTCCTATGCTATGAAACCTAGCCTAACCTAGCCTAATCTACCCTAAACTAACCTAACCTACCCTACAAGACATCATACAGGTTATCTACGGTTTATATAGTGAAGAAACGTCTACTACACAACCCTACGATCAGTGTAAGGGTGCTCCTTGAAACCCTCAGCCCTACGAGCAAATATGGCGGTCCGAAAATCTTAGAGACAGCTCCAAGATCTTTCGAACATATACCTTAGGCGAGTAGCGAGAGGGTTACGATAATCTTAGCGCTACGACGGTCGTAGTGGCCGCTGCGAGTATTTGGACATCTGCCCCCTGATTCACGATTCAGTTGCCAGCTATGTAGCAATGAGCGAGTGGTGCGGAAAAAAAAACGGGGAAAAAAAAAAATTTTGGTGATTTTTCTGGTAAGAGTACCATGCGTACGCCCATGAGAGCTCAGACCTCCGAGACACGCTGGCGCGGTAAATACGGGTAATGAAACATTTTTGCCGACCCAATTTATCTACGTACATATATAATAGGATAACATTAAAAAGGCCGTGCGTTCTATAATTATACGCTCCTGAATAGAGTAGCCAAAAATTGAAATCAATTTCGGGAGGAGAGGTGTATTGATATCCTCCTCTTGAAAGAGGAGTATATATATATATATATATATATATATATATATATATATATATATATATATATATATATATATATATATATATATATATATATATATATATATATATATATATATATTGTGACCTTTCTTCAATCCGATTTTGCATCTTTTAATATGTTCTCATTTCTCTGTTTGTCAGGTATTCTTCATCCATTCTGTCATCTTTCTCCCCAATCCTCCTCTATGTTCTAGTTCCTTCAGCAAACTTTTATGTGGAACTTTAACGAATGTTTTTTTTAGGTCCAAAAATATGCAGCCCGCCCATCCGTCTCTCTTCTGCACTATATCTGTCACTCTTGAGTAATAACATACTCGATTTGTGATACAAGATTTACCTTGCCTGAATCGAAATTGTCTTTCATTTATTATCTTCTCCCTTTCCTGGTGGTCCACCCACTCTTTTAGTTGCTTTCTCACACAGTTTGCACATTACACTTGTTAGGGAAACCGGTCGGTCTATAGTTCAGAGGCTCTTGCTTATTTCCGCTCTTCTATAACCGGACCACATGTGCCCTCTTCCACTGTACTGGTACTTCCCCGGTCTTGACTGAACAACTTACAATGTCCTGAACTGGTTCTGTTAAGTGTTCACTGCACTTTTGGTATTGACCTGATACTTCATCTGGATCCATTGCTTTCTTACCATCTAGTGACTTTAATAGTCCCATTATCTCATCTCAATCCACTTTCATGTTTTCCATTCTCTGACGATTCTCTCCTCATCCCTCTCTTCAAATTATGTTTCCAGGGTAGTAAATACTCTCTGAAAGTCTTCTTTTAATATTTCACAGATTTCCTTTGTATCCTCACAGACCTGGTCACCCACTTTGGTCGCATCCACATCTTCTTTTTTCCTTAATTTCTTATTTATATGTCTCTAAATAAGTTTTGGGTATTCCCTACATTTTTCTATTATGTTCTTTTCATACTTTTTTTCTTCCTCTCTCCTCACTTTGGCGTCATCATTTCTAGCTTGTCTGCAGCCTTCCCTGTTTATGTCATTCCTTCTCCGTTTTAAGTTTATCCATGCTTTAACTTTCCATAGTCACATAGCAGAGTACCCACTTTACCACACCTTCGTTGTAAGTTTTAAGAGATAATCATATTTTTGTTGCAGTTTTTTTTTTTTTTTAACTTTCATTTCTGACGAGTTTACGCTGCCGAAAAAGGCTCGCAAATCACTGCACCAGGCTTTACTGTAATTTCCTATTTTCTCATTATGGTTCCCTAATCTCCTCACATTCTTCGTCAATTTTTTATTTGTAATGCTTCATGGTCACTTTTTCCCAGTGGGCACTCGTGTTGCACTTCACCAAACAAGGCTGTTCCTTTGGTCAAAATTATGTTCATTCTCGCTGGTTCATCCTCTCTAAATATCGTCGCTTCCTCACTCACTGTATCATGAGGTTTTATGAGGTCACTTTTAAAACGTTAGCTCCCTATGTATTTTCTTCACACTCCACTTCAAACGTTTCCCATTTGACATCATTACAGTTGGTCTCCTGTTTTTTTTTTTTTTGTTTTTTTACAACAAAAGAGTTGGGTCAAAAACAGTTTTAAAAAAATCTACTTGCCGCTCCCAACAACATAAATAGTTGAGTGGCCAAAAGAGAGGTTAATTTCGGGGGGAGAGGTGTTTTGGTACACTCTTCTTGAAAGAGAACAAGTCATAGGCAGGAGGAAATACAAATAAAGGAAGGCTGTTTCAGAGTTTACCAGTGTAAGGGCTGAAGGAGTGAAGATGCTGGTTAACTCTTGCATAAGGGGTTTGGATAGTATAGGGATAAGCATGAGTAGAAAGTCGTGTGCAGGGGGGAAGGGGGGAAGCATGCAGTTAGCAAGTTCAGAAGAGCAGTCAGCGTGAAAATATCGATAGAAGATAGAGAGAGAGGCAACATGGCGGCGGAATTTAAGAGGTAGAAGACTATTAGTAAGAGGAGAGCTGATGAGACGAAAAGCCTTAGACTACACTCTGTCCAGGAGAGCTGTGTGAGTGGAGCTCCCCCACACGTGAGATGCATACTCCATACGAGGGCGGACAAGGCCCCTGTAAATGGATAGCAACTATGCAGGGGAGAACTGGCGGAGACCATACAGAACACCAAACCTCGAGGAAGCTAAATGAGTGAGAGAGACGTGAGGTTTCCAGTTGAAATTTTTAGTTAAGGATAAACCGAGGATATTTAGTGTTGAAGATGGTGACAGCTGAGTGTTATCAAAGAATAGGAGATAGGTGTTTGGAAGATTGTGTCGAGTTGATAGGTGGAGAAATTGAGTTTTTGAGGCATTAAAGGACACACGGTTCCCTTTACCACAATCGGAAATGATAGCGAGGTCTGAGTTTAAGCGTTTTGCAGCCTCCAGTCTGGAGTCATGTAATTCCTGTTGAGAGGGTCTTCTGTTGAAAGAATTTGAATAATTCAAAGTGGAGTCATCAGCGTATGAGTGGATAGGACAGTTTGTTATGGAAAGAAGATCAATGATGAATAACAGGAAGAGAGTCGGCTACAGGACGGCGCCCTGGGAACACCACTGTTGATAGGTTTAGGGGAAGAACAGTGACCGTCTACCAGAGCAGAGATAGAACGGCCGGTAAGGAAACTGAATATAAAGGAACAGAGAGAAGGATAGCAACCGTAAGAGGGCAGTTTAGAAAGCAAAGACTGGTGCCAGACTCTATTCGATATGTCTAGCGCAACTGAGAAAGTTTCACCGAAACGGCTAGGAGAGGATGACCAAGAATCAGTTAAGAGAGCAAGAAGATCGCCAGTAGAACGCCCTTTGCGGAACCCATACTGGCGATCAGATGGAAGGTCATAAGTGGAAAGGTGCTTTTGAATCTCCCGGTTAAGGATTGATTGAAAAGCTTTAGATAGACAGGAAAGTAAAGCTATAGGGCGGTAGTTTGAGCTAGGGATTGGAACGGTCACCCTTCTTAGGCACAGGCTGTATGAAGGCGTACTTCCAGCGGGAAGGAAAAGTTGATGTTGAGAGGCAGAGGCGAAAGAGTTTGGCCAAGCAGGGTGTCAGTTCGGAGGCACAGTTTTAAAGGACACTTGGAGGCACTCCATCAGGTCCATAAGCCTTCTGGAGCTGAGGCAAGAGAGGGGGGCATAACAAACATTGTTCTTAAGAATCTTAATAACAGTCATAAAGGAGTCAGAGGTGGGGTGAGTATGAGGAATATGCCAAGACTCGTCCACAGTGGAGTTGTTACAGGAAGTTTGAGAAAAGAGTTCAGCCTGAGAGATAAATGAGGCGGCGGTGCTGCCGTCAAGGTTAAGGAGAGGTGCCAGAAGTCACGGGAAGAATTATAAAAAGCAAGGTTTTGTCATTTTATATTTATGAAAGATTTCTGGTAAGTCGAAGAATAGATTTTGCACGATTCCGAGCGGAAATATAAAGATCATGGTTAGCGGGAGTTCGAAGGCTCTGGTACCTCTTGTGAGCTGCCTCTCTATCTTTGATAGCACGAAAACAAGCGTGATTAAACCAAGGCTTTTTAGCATGAGGAGTAGAGAGAGTACGTGGAATGTATGCCTCCATTCCGGAGGGGCACACACAGAGGGGTCTCTCTCCTGTAAGCAGTAATCACTCCACGGGAAATCGGAAAAATGCATCCTCAGGTCGTCCCACCGAGCTGAAGCAAAATGCCTGAAGCATCGCCTCTTCAGTAGGTCCAGAGGATGTACAGGAGCGATAGGACAGGATACAGAAATAAGGTTATGATCGGAGGAGCCCAACGGCGAGAACAGTTTGACAGAGTAAGCAATTACATTTTTGCTATTTCTAATAATATCCTCTAACACTTTACTTGTACCTTCTAACAGGTTGTTATAATTTTTCCTTGTCCAGCTTGCTTTTTAGGGGGCACATATGTCACCATTACTGTCAGTTTTTCACCGCATTTCAACCTTAACAGAACACTTAAAATTTCCGTATTGCTTGGCCGGCCTGGCCCTTTTCTCACTTTTAACCACCTTAAATCCGTTTTGACTAGTACCATAACCCTCCACAACAACTCACTATTCTCTCTTTTCTATATATGTTATAATTGCATTGCTCTGTTCCCACCGTTTCTGATCCTTCTGCAAATTGTGTTTCAGTGGTGCACATTGCATCTGGTTTAGCTTTGTTGAGGTAGTCTTTTAATTCTAGCTTTTTTTATATATATAATTCCGTCGACATTATTATTGCTATTATTATTTTTTACAGATAAGGAAACAGTTCAAGGGCGTAAAGAAAAATATTAAAAAAAAGCCCGCTACTTACTGCTCCTGGTCAAAGGAGTGTCCAAAAAGAGAGGTCAGTTTCGGGAGGAGAGGTGTCCTGATACCCTCCTCTTGAAAGAGTTCAAGTCGTAGGCAGGAGGAAATACAAATGAAAGAAGATTGTTCCAGAGTTTACCAGTATGAGGGATGAAAGAGTGCAGATGCTGCTTATCTCATGCATAACGGGTTTGGACAGTATAGGGATGGGCATGAGTAGAAAGTCGTGGGCAGCGGGGCCGCGGGAGGAGGGGAGGCATGCAGTTAGCAAATTCAGAAGAGCAGTCAGCAGGAAAATATCGATATATGATAGAAAGAGAGGCAACATGGCGGTGGAATTTGAGAGGTAGAATATCAGTATGAGGAGCAGAGCTGATGAGACGAAGAGCCTTTGACTCCACTCTGTCAAGGAGAGCTGTGTGAGTGGAGCCCCACCACACCTGAGATGCATACTCCATATGAGGGCGGACAAGGCCCCTGTAAATGGATAGCAACTGTGCGGGGGAGAAGAACTGGTGGGGACGGTACAGAACGCCCTGCCTCGAGGAAGCTGATTTAGTAAGAGATGAGATATGAAGTTTCCAGTTGAGATTTTGAGTTAAGGATAGACCGAGGATGTTTAGTGTTGAAGAAGGTGATAGCTGAGTGTTGTCAAAGAGTAGGGGATAATTGTTTGGAAGATTGTGTCGAGTGGATAGGTGGAGAAAATGTGTTTTTGAGGCGTTGAAGGACACCAGGTTCCTCTTGCCCCAATCGGAAATAATAATAAGGTCTGAGGCTAAGCGTTCTGCTGCCTCCAGCCTGGAATCGTTAAGTTCGTTTTGGAAAGAAGATGGACAACAGAAAGAGAGTGGGAGATAGGACAGAACCCTGTGGGACACCACTGTTAATAGGTTTAGGGGAAGATCAGTGACCGTCTACCACAGGAGAAATAGAACGGTCAGAAAGGAAACTGGAGATAAAGGTACAGAGAGAAGGATGGAAACCGTAGGAGGGTAGTTTGGAAAGCAAAGATTTGTGCCAGACCCTATCAAAAGCTTTTGATATGTCCTGCGCAATAACAAAGGTTTCACCGAAACGGCTAAGAGAGGATGACTAAGAGTCAGTTAGGAAAGCTAGGAGATCACCAGTAGAACGCCACTTGCGGAACTCATACTGGCGATGAGATAGAAGGTCAGAAGTGGAAAGGTGCTTTTGAATCTTCCGGTTAAGGATTGATTCAAAAGCTTTAGAAAGACAAGAAAGTAAAGCTATAGGACGGTAGTTTGAGGGATTGGAATGGTCACCCTTGTAGATGTTGACAGGCAGAGGCGAAAGAGATTGACCAGGCAGAATGACAGCACAGGCACAGTTTTTAAGGACAATAGGAGGCACTCCTTCAGGTTAGTGTGTATACGTTAACTTCAGATTTTCCTTTCCCTTCTTCTCTTCCCTGTTGTTGTGGCTTTTTACTTCTTCTCCTTCTCCCTCCTCCTGATCCACCACTTCATCACTCTGTCGTTACGCACTCTCCAAAAAAACTATTTTTCTGACTGCGTTCATTCTTCATTCCTGTGATGTGCTTCGTTCACAATTTCCTTCATCTTAACTCTTTCCCCTGTGCTCATATTTTTCCTTATATATGTGTCTTTATATTGTTTTATACCTTTTAGTTTTCCACTCCGAGTTAAGATCATCTCGGCTGCCGTTTGTGACTTTAACTTTAGCTTTTTTTTCCCTTCCTCATATTTTCCTAGTCTCGTCGCCTCGTCCACCTCCTCTGTCAGCCTTCCGGCTTCTTCATCGAGGCTTATCAGTATTTCTTTCACTTAACTGCATTAATCTCTCTCTCTCTCTCTCTCTCTCTCTCTCTCTCTGTCCTCATTGGGATTTCCTCCCGCTTAACACCCATGATTATCACACTCTTCTTTTCTGCCATTTCTCTAACCAAGTCTTCCTTCTTTCTTATTACTTGAACATCCTTACGCTACATCTCAACTTTCCTTTCTCCTTCTTGTTGTTCCAGAATTTCTTTGAAACTTCCTTTTTTCCTTTCCATATTTTTTTTTCCCATACATGTATTTCCCATCAACTGTTTCCTTAATCTTATTTTCCACGCCCATTCCGCCACCACTACTTCCCCTTACCCTTTTGGATGTTTCTTCCTCGACCACTGCCTTTACCTCGTCATCAGTGTTGTCACACCAGGCACTTCCCTTTTTCAGTTTTTCGCTTTCTTCGCGGTGTGTGTGTGTGTGTGTGTGTGTGTGTGTGTGTGTGTGTGTGAGTGTGTGTGTGTCGGATCAGGACGCTAGTATTCTACAGGATGAACTAAACTAGTTCAATGTAGGGAAGTGCAGTATTCTGAGTGTAGGTAGGAACAACCCCTCACATAACTATTGCTTAAATGACACTCTCATAAGCAGGTATGGGTGCGAGAGAGATTTAGGGGTCTTAGTGAGCTCTGATCTCCGTCCAAGGGCACAATACATTCAAGCTAGAAATGGAGCAAATAGGGTACTGTGATTTATTTGAAGGAGCGTGAGCAACAGAAGCGCTGAAGTCTTCCTCAAACTATATTTAGGATTAGTTAGACCTCATCTTGACTATGCGGTTCAGTTCTGGTCACCTTACTATAGAATGAATATCAGAATGTTACAATCGGTGCAGAGGAGGATGACTAAGATGATTTCGGGGTAGATAAACTTGCCATACGAGAAAAGACTCAAACAGTTAAACTTGCATTCTCTAGAAAGGCGAAGGGTGCGTGGAGACTTGATCGAGGTTTATAAATGGATGAAGGGCTTTAAGAAGGAGGGTATTCATGTTTTTTTTTTTTTTTTGGTAAGAGAACCGGGTAGGACACGTAGTAATGGGTTTAAACTAGATAAATTCAGATTCAACAGGGACATAGGCAAAAACTGGTTTACGAACAGAGTGGTGGTTGAGTGGAATAGGCTTAGCAGTCATGTGGTGAGTGCCAATACACAATTATTGTCACATTCAAAAATAGATTAGATAAATTCATGGATAGTGATATTAGGTGGGGTTAGATTCACAGGAGCTTAGGTTCGAAGGAGCTGCCTTGTATAGGTCAACCGGCCTCATGCAGACTCCTACTTTATGTTCTTATGTTTGTTTGTTTGTGTGTGTGTGTGTGTGTGTGTGTGTGTGTGTGTGTGTGTGTGTGTGTGTGTGTGTGTGTGTGTGTGTGTGTGTGTGTGTGTGTGTGTGTGTGTGTGTGTGTGTGTGTGTGTGTGTGTGTGTGTGTGTGTGTGTGTGTGTGTGTGTGTGGGGGTATCTGGGGACAGCACCGTAAGGTGGGCGCGGCAACCCGCCCCACACAGCATGCCCACACAGATTCCTTGGTTGGCTTGGAGACGCCCTTTTGAAGGCGCCGCCTGTTGCGAGTCAGGTGTGCGGGACGGGTTCTCCTGAGGCTTGGAATACAGCAACGTGCAGGACCTCCCGTGCCCATGTTTCCAGTCACTTTCCAACAGCCAGCGGCAGGTTCCAACCCTCGCGGACCTGGGTTGCAGCAGCCCCAAACACTGAGGCGCGTCGTCTGTCTTTCCGCAGGGCTCGGGCGGTGTGGGCGCCAGTGCAGGGCCCCGTGAGGCTGCGCACGGCCGTGGCTGTGGTTGTGGGGGTTGCACTCTACACCGTATTCATGACTACGGTACTTGATCTATACTTTGTTGACACAGCATTGTGATTAATATGAACATCGGTGGTGGAGTGGCGGCCACGCTTCATGAAACGCTTTGCTTGATTCTCTTTAACACAGCTGGTGCTAGCAGTGATGTTGACGGGCGTCATCCTGGAACGCGCGTTGGGTGCCGTGGTGATGGCCACCAGCGTGGTGCACACCATCCTGCCCGTGCTGCTCACCCTCGCCTGCTACCTGTCGACCATCGTGGCGGTGAGTCTTGCGGCGGCTTTGTGTTGAGACTGCCGGTCATGCCGCCATGAGGCTCGCTTGTTGTGTGTTCGGGGACTCTGTGCTGTGGCCACGGTTACGCCATGTGCGCCAAGCCTCACGTGAATGTTGTCATAGTGCTTACGCTGAACCTGACTTGGCACACGTTCTTTTAGATACGTCAACACGCTAATCAGGTGTTGTTCGTGCTCCAGGTGAGACGTAACAAGCGTAACCTGCCCGGCGGTCACCACACGGCGGCGGTCACGAAGGTGATGGACGAGGCGACGCGGGCCATGCTGGCGGTGTTCATCAGCAACCTGGTCCTCGTCCTCCCAAGCTGCACCTATTCCACCCTGGAGACGCTCATACCCTCCGGCACCTACATAGCCCCCTGCACCTTCATAGTCCTCGACATCAACATCATCATGTCAGTGGTCTTCTTTACGCACCTGCTCGTGGACCCGTTGGTGTTCGTGTGTTTCAACGGGCACCACCGAAGGCGTGTCCTGCAGGGCCTCAAGTCATGCCTCTGCCGCCCGCCTCGTGAAGAAGACGCGATAGCCCTCGAGCAAGATGTCGCTCAGCCGTCCTCTGCCCTAAGAGTCCCGGCGAGGGAGAATACTTGCTGAAGATTTTGAAGTGGAGGGAATGGAGGCAGTGGAGGAGAGCACAGCGGACGAGTGGAGGGAAGGAAACACTGGAGGAGGAGGGAGGAAAGGGCACACTGGGGGGGAGGAGGGAGGGGAAGGGAACACTGGGGGGGAGGAGGGAGGGGAGTGTAGGGGAGGAGAGGGCAACACTTCCCTTCGTTTCCTCTCCCTAGCCATTTCCCTCTCTGTCGCCCCTCCCCTTCCCCTCCCCTCCCCTTCCCCTCCCTTCACCTCCCCTTCCTTTCCTTCACGCCTCCCTCTTCCCCTCATTCTTCTCGCCCCCTCCTTCCCTTCCTTTCTCTCCCCTTCCCCTCTCCTACGCAATGCCTCCCCCTCCTCCCCCTTCCCTCCCCTTCCCCTCCCCTCCACCCTTCCATCTTCCTCTCTCCTCCCCCCTCCCTTCCCCCCCTCATTGAGAGAGAGAGAGAGAGATTTACATAGATTTCCATAGAAAATCAGACCACACAGACCCCATGGTCCAGACTTGGTGGTCTGTCCTTAAACCTAAGTGATTTTACATTAATCAGAAGACTCCAAAACGTTGCATTTCTACTCTAGTTGATATTAAGTTGAAGGAAGTGACGGTCGAGCTTATTTTTGAAGGAGTCAATCGTGTTACACTGGACCATTGATGGTGGAAGCTTATTCCATTCTCGCACTACAACGTTGGTGAAGAAAACTTTGGTGCAGTCTGAATTTACTTGTCTACATCTGAGTTTTACGCCATTGTTCCTCGTGCGTAAAGTGTCATCGATCATAAACAATGTTGATCTGTCTACATTCGTGAAACCATTAAGTATTTTAAAACATTCGATCAGTTTTCCTCGGAGGCGACGTTTCTCAAGAGAGAACATGTTAAGGGTAGAAAGCCTTTCTTCGTAGGATTTGTTGCGCAAGGAAGGGATCATTTTCGTTGCCCGAGGCTAAACACCTTCTAATTTAGCAATATCCTTTGCATGGTGGGGAGACCAAAACTGTACCGCATATTCCAAGTGGGGTCTGACTAAACTGTTGTAGAGCGGGAGTATTACATCTTTATTCTTGAATACAAAGTTTCTTTTAATGAAGCCCAACATTCTGTTCGCTTTATTTGCTGCATCGATGCATTGCTGTGAGAATTTGAGGTTTGACGCGATTTTGACCCCCAAGTCTTTGACGCATTGAACGCTTTTGAGTTTAACGCCGCGCATTTCGTATTCGAACTTCTTATTCCTCGTTCCAACTTGAAGGACCTGGCACTTGTCTACGTTAAAGGGCATCTCCCATCTATCCGACCAAGCTGAAATTTTGTGCAAATCCTCTTGGAGGCTTTGCATGTCTTCGTCAGTGAGAACCGAGTTACCAATCTTTGTGTCGTCTGCAAATTTACTAATGCGGTTATTGAGTCCAACATCCACGTCGTTGATGTAAATAATAAGAACATAAGAACATAAGAACGCAGGAGTCCGCAAGAGGCCGGCAGGCCTGTACGAGGCAGCTCCTTTGACCCCAAGCTCCCGTGTATCTAACCCCACCTAATATCGTTGTCCATGAATTTATCTAGTCTATTCTTGAATGTGACAATTGTATTGGCACTCACCACATGACTGCTAAGCCTATTCCACTAATCCACCACCCTGTTAGTAAACCAATTTTTGCCTATGTCTCTGTTGAATCTGAATTTATCCAGTTTAAACCCGTTACTTCGTGTCCTACCCGGTTCTCTTACCAACAAAACCTTATGAATGTCTCCCTTATTAAAGCCCTTCATCCATTTATAAACCTCGATCATGTCTCCACGCACCCTTCGCCTTTCTAGAGAATGCAAGTTTAACTGTTTGAGTCTTTCCTCGTATGGCAAGTTTCTCAACCCCTGAATCATCTTAGTCATCCTCCTCTGCACCGATTCTAACATTTTGATATCCATTCTATAGTAGGGTGACCAGAACTGAACCGCATAGTCAATATGAGGTCTAACTAATGCTAAATATAGT
Source organism: Eriocheir sinensis (assembly GCF_024679095.1). NCBI lineage: Eukaryota > Metazoa > Arthropoda > Malacostraca > Decapoda > Varunidae > Eriocheir > Eriocheir sinensis. The sequence goes on from NW_026112099.1 coordinate 88,342, forward strand.
TTGAGGAAGACTTCGGGGCTTCTGTTGCTTACGCTCCTTGAAATAAATCCCAGTACCCTATTAGCTCGATTTCTAGCTTGAATGCATTGTGCCCTTGGACGGAGATCAGAGCTCACTAAGACCCCTAAATCCCTCTCGCACCCAGACCTACTTATGAGAGTGTCATTTAAGCAATAGTTATGTGAGGGGTTGTTCCTACCTACACTCAGAATACTGCACTTCCCTCATTGAACTCCATCTGCCATTTATCCGCCCAGTCATATAATCTGTTGAGTTCACCTTGGAGAATACTAGCGTCCTGATCCGACTCAATTACTCTACCGATTTTGGTATCATCTGCAAATTTACTAACATCACTACTAATTCCTGTGTCTAAGTCATTGATATAAATAATAAACAAAAGTGGACCTAATACCGAACCTTGTGGGACCCCACTCGTAACACATCCCCAGTCAGATCTTTTACCATTGATTTGCACTCTTTGCTTCCTATTGCTAAGCCACGCCTTGACCCAGTTCAAAACTTTACCCTCTACTCCGTGAGCCTGTAATTTAAGCAACAGTCGTTGGTGAGGAACTTTGTCAAACGCTTTACTAAAATCAAGATAGATTACATCATAATTTTCATCTCTATCAACCGCACTGGGCCAAGGACCGAGCCCTGAGGGACGCCACTAGTGACAGGCGCCCACTCTGAGTTAAATCCGTCAATCACTACTCTTTGTTGTCTGTTGCTCAACAAATTCGCGATCCATTGGTTTACTTGACCGTCAATACCTATTTGCTTTAATTTGTAAAGTAATTTATGATGCGGGACTTTATCAAACGCTTTCTGGAAATCAAGATAGACTACGTCCAGTGATTTGGTTACGTCATAAACAGTGAAGAGGTCGTTATAAAAGGTTAATAGGTTTGATAGGCAGGATCTTTTGTTTCGGAAGCCATGTTGTGAGTCCCCAATCAATGAGTGGCTTTCAAGGTAACTCACAATTTTGTCTCTAATTATGCCCTCAAGTAGCTTACCTACAACCGAAGTTAGACTAATGGGCCTGTAATTACCTGGTACTTTTTTGTCTCCTTTCTTGAAAATCGGTGTCACGTTAGCCTTTTTCCAATCTGAAGGACGATGCCTTGTCGCAAGGACATATTGAATACGGTTGTGAGGGGAGAGTATTTCGCTCTTTGTTTCTTTCAGCAGAGTTGGATATACTTTGTCAGGTCCAGGACTTTTATTTGTTTTAAGTGAATGGAGAGCTTTAAGGACTTCATCGGTTGTTATTTCAAAATTAGGCAATGCATGCTCGAGATTTACAATAGTACTGGTGTTGGTGGTAGCGAGAGGAAGACTGTTAGTATTAAACACCGAGGAAAAGTAATTGTTTAAGAGGTTTGCAATGTGTTGGCTGTCAGTCACTAGTGCACCGTCGCTGTTTGTTAAAGGTCCAATACCACTTTTGATCGCCTTTCTGTTGTTTATGTAACTGAAGAAAGATTTCGGATTATTTTTACAGTTGGCTGCAATATTTTCTTCGTATCTACGCTTTGCCTGACCTACTAGTCTTTTTTACTCGTCGCCTGGCATCATTATAAAGTCTAATGTTTTCGGGCGTGCTTTGTTCTTTCTTTAACCTGTAAAACAATTTTCTCTCATTGACTGATTGTTTAATTTCACTATTAAACCACGGTGGGCTTTTATTAGTGTTAATTCGCTTCTCGCACAAGGGGACGAATGTGTTCTGCTGAGTGAGTAAGTGATTTTTAAGGCTTAGCCAGGCTTCCTCTACGTTGCCGTCATCTGATAGTTGTATTTCTGTTAGTTTTTGTCGGATTTCTACGAAGTTAGCTCTTTTGAAATTGGGCACCTTTACTTTATTTTCAGTCACTGATGATTGAGCTTTAATGTCGACGCGCACTAATTTATGATCGCAAGAACTGAGGTGTTCTCCTACCGTGACACTACTGACTAGGTTATCTTGGGTCGTTATAACAAGGTCGAGTATATTATTTTGTCGAGTTGGCTCAGAAACCAATTGGCTGAGATAATTTTCTTCTAGAAATTCGATCATTCTATGTGACTCGCCTTCTGTACCTGACAGTGTCGCCCAGTCGATATGGGGGAGGTTAAAGTCTCCTAATATCATTGAGTCGCTGTTATTAAGTGACTGCCTTAAGACGCTGTACATTTCAAGGTCGTCATCGAGTGATTGCCCAGGAGGTCTGTAGGTGACAGATATATTTAAATTGACTTTTGCAATGTTTACTCGCACGCACAAATGTTCAACGTTACTGTTTCCCGGTGTTTTGTCAGTGGGTTGCAAATAGCTTTTGACATAAAGGGCGACGCCACCGCCTCTACGGTTTACACGATCTTTGTTGAAGAGTCTGTAGCCATCTATGTTGTATTCGGAACTTAAATCAATATTTGTGGTGTCGATAAATGTTTCGGTTATAGCAATTATGTCAAAATTTTCTGTTAAAGCAAGACATCTCAGTTCATCAAATTTGTTTCTTAGGCTACGCGAGAGAGAGAGAGAGAGAGAGAGAGAGAGAGAGAGAGAGAGAGAGAGAGAGAGAAACTTACATACACACACACACACACACACACACACACACACATACACACACACATACACACAGAAACAGACAAATTAATACAGACAAATTCACCGACAGAAACAAACTTGACAAATAAGTAGAAAGACAGACAGATAAATAGGTAGACAGACAGACAGACAGACAGACAGAGAGAAGGCCAGAGTGACACGTATACATACAGCAACAAACAGACAGACTGACTTACCAACTGACAAAGACAAACTAACTATGCAAAATTCTTTGACTATTTGAACTCTAAAGTGGAGCACTTCTTGACTCACTCTCCCTTCGCTGAAATCTCCATCTTGGGAGATTTCAATGTTCACCACCAGCTTTGGCTTTCATCCTCTTTCAATGACCAGCCTGGTGAACAAGCCTACAACTTTGCTCTCCTCAACGACCTAGAGCAGTTGGTTCAGCACCCTACACGTATTCCCGACCGTCTTGGAGACAGACCAACATTCTAGACCTCTTCCTTACCTCTAATCCTTCTGCTTACTCTGTCAAACTGTTCTCTCCGTTGGGCTCCTCCGATCATAACCTTATTTCTGTATCATTTCCTATCGCCCTTGTTCATCCTCTGGACCCACCGAAGAGGCGATGCTTCTGGTATTTTGCTTCAGCTCGGTGGGGCGACCTGAGGATGTACTTTTCTGATTTCCCGTGGAATGATTACTATTTCCAGGAGAGAGACCCCTCTGTGTGTCCAGCGCATCATAGAGGTGATTGTCTCTGGAATGGAGGCATACATTCCACATTCTTTCTCTACGCCTTGGTTTAATCACGCTTGTTCTCGTGCTATCAAAAATAGAGAAGAGCTTACAAAAGGTATCAGGGTTTTCGCACTCCTGCTAATTATGAACTTTACATTTCCGCCCGGAATCGTGACAAATCTATTCTCCGACTTACCAAAAACTTTTTCATCTATATAAAACGTCAACATCTTGCTTCTTCTAATTCTTTCCTTGACTTCTGGCACTTAGCTAAAAATAACTCCCCCAATTTCACTTTTTCCTCTTTCCCTGCTCTCCTTAACCCTGACGGCAGCAACGCTGTCTCATCTATCTGTAAGGCTGAACTCTTCGCTCAAGCTTTCTGTAAGAACTCCACCCTGGACGATTCTAGGCATATCCCTCCTACTCATCCCCCCTCTGACTCCTTTATGCCTGTTATTAAGGTTCTTCCTAATGATGTTTTCTATGCCCTCTCTGGCCCCAACTCTCAGAAGGCTTATGGACCTGATGGAGTGCCTCCTATTGTCCTTAAAAACTGTGCCTCCGTGCCGACACCCTGCCTGGTCAAACTCTTTCGTCTCTGCCTATCAACATCTACCTTTCCTTCCTGCTGGAAGTATGCCTTTGTACAGCCTATGCCTAAGAAGGGTGACCGTTCCAATCCCTCAAACTACCGCCCTATAGTTTTACCTTCCTGTCTATCTAAAGGTTTTGAATCAATCCCTAACCGGAAGATTCAAAAGCACCTTTCCAGTTCTAACCTTCTATCTGATCGCCTGTATGTGTTCCGTAAGGGGCATTCTACTGGTGATCTTCTTGCTCTCTTAACTGGCTGCTGGTCATCCTCTCTTAGCCATTTCGGTGAAACTTTTTATGTTGCGCTAGACATATCGAAAGCCTTCGATAGAGTCTTGCACAAGTCTTTGCTTTCTAAACTGCCCTCTTTCGGATTCTATCCCTCTCTCTGTTCCTTTATCTCCAGTTTCCTTACTGGCCGTTCTATCTCTGCGGTGGTAGACGGTCACTGTTTTTCCCCTAAACCTATCAACAGTGGTGTTCCACAGGGCTCTGTCCTATCACCCACTCTTCTTGTTATTCATCAATGATCTTCTTTCCATAACAAACTGTCCTGTCCATTCATACGCCGACGACTCCACTCAGCATTATTCAACTTCTTTCAATAGAAGGCCATCCCAATAAGAAATATACGACTCCAGACTAGAGGCTGCAGAACGCTTAACCTCAGGCGTCGCTTGGGGTAATAGGAACCTTGTGTTCTTCAATGCCTAAAAAAGCTCAATTTCTCCACTTATCAACTCGACACAATCTTCCAAACACCTATCCCCTATTCTTCGACAACACTCAGCTGTCAACTTATTCAACACTAAATATCCTCGGTCTATCCTTAACTCAAGATCTCAACTGGGAACTTCACATCTCCTCTCTCGCTAAATCAGCTTCCTCGAGGTTGGGCATTCTGTATCGTCTCCGCCAGTTCTTCCTCCCCGCACAGTTGCTATCCATATACAGGGGCTTTGTCCGCCCTCGTATGGAGTATGCATCTCACGTGTGGGGAGCTCCACTCACACCGCTCTTCTGGACCGAGAGGAGTCTAAGGCTCTTCGTCTCATTAGCTCTCCTCCTCCTACTGATAGTTTTCTAACTCTTAAATTCCGTCGCGATGTTGCCTCTCTTTCTATCTCCTATCGCTATTTCCACGCTGACTGCTCTTCTGAACTTGTTAACTGCACGCCTCCCCCCTCCCGCGGCCCCGCTGCACACGACTTTCTACTCATGCACATCCCTATACTGTCCAAACCCCTTATGCAAGAGTTAATCAGCATCTGCACTCTTTCATCTCCTCAATATTCTCCAGCGTCTCCACCGAGGCAAAGCCACTCCTAGATCTCGGGCGCTCTCCAATGCACTCCTTGGCAGCTTGCAGTCTCACGTTTAAAGGTATCCCACAACTCTACAGGATCATCCAGGGTGCCAAGCACTTCGAACCGATTTGAGACTGGCACTGCATACTCCTGAGCACATGCCAGGTCCTTCAGCCTATCGAGATGGAACACAGTAGCGTTGCATCTCGAAATTCTTCTTGACCTGACATGAAGCTTGAGTGTCGCAACAGCAAGCCTATGATCAGTTGCAAAGAACTCTGCACTCCGGTAAACCCTGCAGTTCTGAATGATCCTTCAACGAGTACTAACGATAAAGTGGTCGATCTCCTTAGCTACCCCTCCGGCATCGCTATACCAAGTCCAGCGGTGCAGCTCTGGTCTTTGGTACCAGGATTCCGCAATTCTCGACCTTCTGGATTTTGCAAAATGCAGGAGGAGAGAGCTGTTGATGTTCCTGGTGCCAGATCCATGGGGACCAGCTTTGAGTTACTGGAATGTGTTCAATACTAATTCCTTGCTCTTTTTCGTATATGTAAGTATATTGCTTTTTTTCTTTCTTAATTATTAATCCATATCTCTTTGCTATTTGCTGTATATTTTTGATACTTTCAGCTGCTTCTTCTATTGAGTGTGATAAAAGTAAGCTGTCATCTGCATATTTTAAAATGGGTATTTTGAAGTGTACATTTTTAAAGCCTATGTCCATCATTTCTAGTTCTAAAATTATTTCATAGCTTAAAATTGTGAACAGGAAAGTCGAGGCATTGCATCCTTGCCTTATATGTACCATTTGTTATAGTTATTGTTGTCGATTAGTTCCACTTAGAAATATGTTAGTGAGGTCATCTGTATATATGTTTGCTACAAGATTAATAGTTTTGGGGTGGACTTTGTAATTCATCAGCACTGTGATGAATGTTTTTCGGTCTATTGAATCAAATACTTTTCCCATAAAAATCTCGTATGGCTTTTTCTGGATTAATATAGTGTTAGATGTTCTTCAATCATCACTTATCTGTCCTTCTTCTATTATATTAATGAAACAGTTTGTAAGTTGTGTCACATACAGGTCACTGCTTTCTATAATTTTGTAAAGGTCTGTTTTTAGGCCGTCTGATCCAGGAGCTTTTTTTGCTTTAGTTTTGCATAGCTGTCGTTTGACTTCTTCTTTTGATATATAGATGTCAGTCTCCTTCATAGGTGCACATGGGGTGTTCATTTCTTCGCACTGTGCAACCATGTCTAAATGTTCCCTTAACTCCAAATCCACTTTCTACTCTGTCCACTCGTCTTCATTTTTACTTTAATGTAATTATTTATTCTGCTTTGTAACACTACCAGCTCGTTTTCATATTGTTGTTGCCTTTGATTATTCTATGTCTCTTCAATCTTGTTTTCTCTAGCTTCAGTTTTCCAGAAGTCTTCTAATTGTTTTGCCAGTTTTCTTCCGTCAGGATCATTTAACAATATATCCTTTTTTACGATAGTTTCTCCTTTCAGTTTCTTTGTTATCCCATAGTTTTCTTTTATCCATTCCTGGTCTCATATGTAATTTTCTTTTCATTTATTGATATTGCATTCCGCACCATATGCTTAACTTTAGTTTTTGTTTTATTTTGTTTGGTACAAGTTGTCATATCTTTCGTTCTCTTCAGTGTTCTGTGTTTTTCTTGCTAGTTTATTATAATTCCTCCTTTTACCTATTTCGCTTTTTTATTTCTTGTGTTATCCAGACTGGTTTTACATCTTTTGTGTTTTGCTTTATTCTTCTTTGCATCTGTCTGTTCAAAAATATTGGATGCTTCTTTCATGAGGTTTTCTAATTCCTGCAGAGAGACTGTGTTTCTTTGTTTTGATACATTCTCAATGTGCATTTTGTAACTATTTATAGCTTTTTGTCGTTAATTTTTCGTATGTAATAATTTTCTTTTCGTTACTATATCCGTTTTCTTTATTCTGAGGCCATATATCAAAACACGCTCTTTTTATCTACTATCTAGTGTAATACTTTTTCTCCGTTATTATCATTTACAGCCTTTTTGTACATGGGTATAGCAGCAGCAGCGTGTTGACGACATTGTGGGAGATTACCGGTTTGCCGTTGTTTTTAAGCTGGTTTACAGCATTCAATATTGTTCTTGTGTTGCTTTCAAAGTTTGCGAAAATGTTCGTATGATTGGATTGTTAAGCTTTTTTTATTATTATATTTCATATATTGCGATATTCTTTGCAGCAAGTTTCAGTTACAGCTCAAAGTTTAAAGTCATGATGCAAGTTATTTTTGTCTAACATAATTATTCACAGCTTGAGGCATCCAAGGACTATGGCGTCTTTTTTTTCGATTTCATGTTTTGTTTTCAATGGGAAATATGGATCGTAAATTTCTTGTGATCTTTTAATAAAAATGCTACAGTTTATAACAGTATTAATCTCAATACTTTCGCTTACTGTTGTCAGGCATTTCTGCTGTTGATTTATGGCGGGAAGAAAGACTGAGAGGAAAAGAAAAGGAAGAGGAGGAGGAGGAAGAGGAGAAGGAAGAGAAGGAGGAGGAGGAGGAGGAGAAGGAGAGAGAGAGAGAGAGAGAGAGAGAGAGAGAGAGAGAGAGAGAGAGAGAGAGAGAGAGAGAGAGAGAGAGAGAGAGAGAGAGAGAGAGAGAGAGAGAGAGAGAGAGAGAGAGAGAGAGAGAGAGAGAGAGAGAGAGAGAGAGAGAGAGAGAGAGGCACCAGCACGCAGAGACCAAAGAAACCCAAGACACGTTCCCGCCATGCCTGGGCGAAGGAGTGCCTCCGAATAGCCACGGCTCCTTCCACACAGTTTATTTGCCTTCGTTAAGTTCACAAGTTCGGTCTCAACAATCTTTTCCTTGGTGCTTCTTAAGAGGAAACTGATGCCACGGTTGTTGCCCCAACCCGTAACAGTGGTTCACGGAACGCTGACAGGGAACTGTACCGGGGGTCATGTACTTAAAACCTTTCGTCTCCCAAGCTCACCTATTTGCCTAGACTTTCGTGGGAGTTGTGTGCCTTTCCCGTGGTAGCTTCATGACCCTTCTGGTAGTCCAACCCTTCTGCTGTACCGTGAACCTAAGGAAACATTCATTAAAGGTCGACTGAGCTCTTCGTCGGCCTTTCGAAATGGTTGGTGCGCGGGGAGGAAGCGTCTGACAACACCGCCCTAACACACACGATCAACCACGAAGAGGAAGAAACACGGCCGCTTAGGAGCTCTGGTTTACCTCAAGACGGAGCTGAACCAGTCTTGGTGATGAAGGCAGTGCAGCGCCACGTGGAGGTGCAGGAGCCGCTCACCTGGGAAAGAGGAGAGACTGAGTTAGTGAACACCTCCACGACGACAACAAAGGGACGAGGCGATGGCCAGAGAAATGGGGAGAGGAGAAGAGGAAAAATGAAAGCTGGGAAGAAATGGAGAGCAATAAAAAGACGAAAATGTGTGTGTGCGTGTGTGTGTGTGTGTGTGTGTGTGTGTGTGTGTGTGTGTGTGTGTGTGTGTGTGTGCACGCTGACAAAAAGAAGAACAAAAGAGAAAACAGTGAACACCAAACTGAAGGAAGGAAGATGGGAGAGGCGATACAGGAGTGAAAAGACTCGAAGGAAATAGAGAAAGAAGAAAAATACGAAAAACATAAATGTATACTATGAGGCAAACCAAGGCAGGACGAGACGCGCAGATAGGTGGGGCTAAGGAGTGACGCCGATCATAGGATTAGAGTTGCTGTTGATGGTAGTGAGTGTTCTGAGTGCTAATCGGTTCACGGATAGACAAAGTCAATATCCGGCAGGGCTACTTTATTGACAAAAAACATACACAGGTCATAAGAACAAACAAAACACATATAAAAGGTGATTGTGTGTGTATGCGTGTGTATGATTGTTGTTAAGTGTGAATAACATTTACGTGTTGGTGTGTGTGTGGAACAATATGTATAATTTAACAATATAAGGAAGAGGACAGACATTAAAGATGCAACACAGACGCGACGAGAGACAAGAACATCAAAACATTCACTAATTGAGTCTGTGCTACCACACCATTTTCTTTGTCTCACCGGAGGAGAGTACGCGACCATTTCTGCGGTAGCTTGCTACAGATACTCCCCCCTAGTGACGAGAAAGGAGGAACGAAATCTTCCCTGGTGCGGGGGGGGGCTGTAGCACAGACGGTGTTGCGTTGCGGTGAGTAGCGTTGCGCGGTGAGTTGCGCTGAGTTGAGTTTAGGTGCGCGGTGAGTTGCGCAGAAGTTGAGGTGAAGTGCGCGGTGAGTTCCGCCGAGTTGAGTTGAGGTGCGCGGTGAGGACAGCTAGGGTGAATCGAGCTGAGGCCAGTAGCGCAGTGAGGACAGCTACGGTGAGTCGAGCTGAGGTGAGTAGCGCAGTGAGGACAGCTACGGTGAGTCGAGCTGAGGTGAGTAGCGCGGTGAAGACAGCTACGGTGAGTTGAGCTGAGGTGAGTAGCGCGGTGAGGACAGCTACGGTGAGTCGAGCTGAGGTGAGTAGCGCGTAGAGGACAGCTACGGTGAGTCGAGCTGAAGTGAGTAGCGCGTAGAGGACAGCTACGGTGAGTCGAGCTGAGGTGAGTAGCGAGTAGAGGACAGCTACGGTGAGTCGAGCTGAAGTGAGTAGCGCGGTGAAGACAGCTACGGTGAATCGAGCTGAGGTGAGTTGCGCGGTGAGGATAGCTACGGTGAGTCAAGCTGAAGTGAGTTGCGCGTTGTGTTCAGCTGCAGTGAGTCCAGCTGAAGTGAAATGAGTGGTTGGCTGTTTAATAGATCCTGGAAGGCTTGAATCCGCACTCCAAAATCGCGAACCACGTAGACGGGTCCGGAGCAGAAGAGTGGTGCTCTGAAGGACACCGCTGTTGTAGAGGAGGTTGTCGTCGTCATGCATGGTGAAGTCGAACGGTGTGGAGATGAGCAAAAGGCACTGGCGTAAACGCGCCGGGGGCCACGGCAGTCCGAGAGCGTCGAGGGAACTGCTTGTGAAGGCGCTAGCTGCCAGCGTGCCAGGGGCCTAGGCAGTCCGTGAGTGAGTCGAGCAGACTGCGTACTATAGGAGCTGGCGCGTGTCAGGAGCCTCAGTGGCTCGGGGAGCGAACCAGTGTCCAAGAAGGCGCTGTAACACAACATTGTACGCTTAGTAGGTAACACTAATCTAATATTGTGGATCTATAGTTATCTTTCGCAAAGACCTCAATACACCAAAATAAAATATGTTAAATCTGACAGTGTACACAAAAATACGGGGGCTCCACAAGGGTGTGTCCTTTCACTGCTACTTTTTACCCTTTATACAAACAACTGTAAAAACAGCTTCCCCAGCTGTTCGATTGTAAAGTATGCGGACGATACTGCAATTATAGGTAAAATCAGAAATGATAATTCAGGAGAATTTTTGAATCAAATAAATAACTTTGTTGATTGATGTAACAATAATTTCTTAACCCTTAATGTAAAGAAAACAAAAGAAATTATTATAGATTTTAGAGTAAATGATTATGTACCTAACCCAATTGTTAGAGCTAATGAACATGTTGAAAGAGTTCATGCATATAAGTACTTGGGCATAATGATTGATGACAAACTAACAGGGTCCTCAAATACACAACATGTATACAAGTAACGTCAACAGCGTATTCATTTCTTACGAGTACTGAAAAACATTCACATTGACCAAACAATATTATCCCTATTCTATATATCCATAGTAGAATCGATCCTGTGTTGCACAATTGCATTATGGTATGGAAAAATATCATGTAAAGATAAGAATAAACTGAAGAATATTGTAAAGACCGCCAGTAGACTCCAAGCAAAAAACTGTACCACCAGATGAACTGTACAATAACAATGTAATGAAACAGGTAGATAAAATTATGAACAATATAAATCACCCACTGAACTGTCACTATACCTTTCTAAGATCAGGCAGGAGATTAGCACTCCCTATGCAACACACAAGTAGGTTTAAAAATTCTTTTGTTCCAAAGAGTATAAAACTCTACAACCATCTAAGGACTTAACTGTGTAAAAAAATACAACCTAGTAAAGTGTATAAGGGTAATGACTGGTATGACATTGTGAATAGTATACTGTTTTTAGTATCTTTAATGCAAACTATGGATTTTTAGCGAACGGATGAGTTCAATGCCAAAACAAATTTCATGTTGTATTTCGTATTCAATGTGACAATAAAGTTATCTTAACTTATCTTTGCTGGGGCAGGATGGAGCACGCTAACACCTGACAGAGAACCAGGTGGAGAGGTGGAATTAGAACCTTTGCTGGGCCAGGATGGAGCACACTGACACCTGACAGAGAACCAGGTGGAGAGGTGGAATTAGAACCTGTGTTGGGGCAGGATGGAGCACGCTAACACCTGACAGAGAACCAGGTGGAGTGGTGGAATTAGAACCTTTGCTGGGCCAGGATGGAGCACGCTAACACCTGACAGAAAACCAGGTGGAGAGGTGGAATTAGAACCTTTGCTGGGCCAGGATGGAGCACGCTAACACCTGACAGAAAACCAGGTGGAGAGGTGGAATTAGAACCTTTGCTGGGGCAGAATGGAGCACACTGACACCAGACAGAGAACCAAGTGGAAGATGCTAGGAAAGACCTTTATTTTGCACTGGACTATTCATATCAGAAGACAATTTTTCTTTATACTTTTATCATCACGGCCATGGGTGGTGTGGTGCCAGGATAGTGTGGATGACAGGGAAAATAGGGGCAGTAAGGTGAGCATGGGGTGTGTGTGTGTATATGGCCATGGGTGGTGTGGTGTAAGGATAGAGTGGATGACAGGGAAGATGGGACGGTAAGGTACATGGGTGTGTGTGTGGATGTGCCAGTGAATGATAAGGGAAGGAAAGGCAGGAGTGTGTCGAAGACTTAGGACAGTGCTTAAAAACTTTGGGAGTGAAAGAAGAATTCTTGTGTTAGGAGATATGAATGCAAAAGTTGGAAACAGGGAGATTGGTGGTGTGGCTGTGAAGTGGGGTGTGGAGGGAGTGAACGTGAATGGACAACGCCTTGTGGATGTTTTGCTGAGAGGGGTCTGTTCCTCGCAAACACCTTCTACCAGCACAAACTAATTCCCTGGTATACGCGGGCAAGGGGTGACATGAGGAGTGTAAAATAATATGTAGCTATGGATACGAGGCTGAGGCGAGAAGTAGTGGATGCAAAGGTTGTGGTGGTAGCCAAAATTAGGATGAAGGAGAAATAGGGACTCAGAGGGAATGGGAAGAGGGTAGGAAGGAACTCACAAGTGACAGTGACAGTGGCCACAGGGAGATGTATAGGAGGAGAGTGGAGGAAATACTTGGAAGAGCAAGAGCACAGTGAAGGAGTGAAGGAGGCTTATGGGGTGTTTAAGAGTTCAGTAGTCAGGGCAGCTGAGAAAGTACTAGTTGGGTATGGGTCATGTGGAGGAGGAAAGAAAGGGAGTGCGTGGTGGACGGGTGAGGTAAAGGAGGCAGTTGAGGAGAAAAGCCAGAACCACAAGAAAATGTTACATATAACTGTGGTGGAGGAGGTGAGAAGGAGATGGGAGAGAAAGTACAGGGAGAGTAAGATGGTGGTGAAAAGATTGGTTAGGGAAAGTAAAGGGAGAGTGGACCAGGATTTTGGCAGGAATATTTTAGCAAAATACCAGAACAAAAAACTTTTTTTCTGGAAATAAGTTAAAAGATAAATGGGGGAGAAAAGAGTGACATTTGTAGCATGAAGAGGAGAGGTGGGGTGCTGTGAGAGGGAATGAGGAGAGGTGTGGAAGCAGCACTTTGAAACTATAACGAATGGGGGTGTGGGAGGGAGAGCAGAAGTGACTAGTGTGGGAATAAAGATCAATGTAGGGCGGCCAGGTCCACAGGGGAGGGTGGAGAGAGATGAGATAGAGGAGGCAATGAAGAAGTTAAAAGTAGGAAAGGCCCCTGGAGCTGATGGCATAACAGCAGAAATGCTGAAGTATGGAGAAGGTGTAGTAGTGGAATGGATGTTATGGATGTGTAACCCAGCATGGGAACAGGTGCCAGAGGACTGGAGAAAGGCTGTTGTTGTGCCGGTGTACAAAGGGAAAGGAAGCAGAGGTGACTGTAATAGTTACAGGGGAATAAGTCTACTCAGTGTGGCAGGAAAAGTGTGTGGAAGGGTTTTGAATGAGAGGCTGAAGAAAATAAATGAGAAAAGTGTAGGCGATGAACAAGGGGGTTTAGGAAGGGGAGGGGTTGTGTGGACCAAATATTTGCACTGGAAATACAAGTTGAAAAGTACTTAAAGGAACACAAAGGAACACAAAGGAAGAACAAACAACAGCAGACCTGCTGGTCCTTACGAGGTTGTTTGTGACAAGCTACACTAACTATCTAATCAAAGGTGGAAGATGAAGGACAGCAAAGGCGAAGGCTCCTCCACCCCCATCCCTCCAGCCAAAGCTGGCAGGAAAGGAAAAAGAACCATGCAGCATGGAAAAACTGCATGGAATTTATGTAGGAAAGAGGAAAGAACTACCATTACTGCTACCACTAACCGGGCGATAAAAGCGGACAAGGACACCAGTATTCGAAAGAACTTAACGTTATTACGACAATGAGTAATATCTTAGTTGCTGGTTGGATTCAAAACACTTGTCTAATCTATTCTTGAAGGCCGTAACTGTTGTACTATCAACGACATCACAAGGTAGAGAGTTCCAAACATTAACAACTCGATTGAAGAAGAAGTGTTTAGCTTCGTGCGACGAGAATCTTTTACCACTTATCTTCAAATTGTGATTTCTTCTTGTTCTATTTGATCGATCAATTGTAAAGTAATCTTCCGCATTAATATTACTGAATCCTTTGAACATTTTAAACACTTCTATTAGATCGCCTCGCATTCTTCGTTTTGATAGGCTGAATAAATTTACTTCTTTAAGCCTTTGTTCATATGACAAATTTCTCAACCTAGGAATCATCTTTGTTACTCTTCGTTGGACCCGTTCAAACTTTTCTATGTCTTTTCTGTAGTAGGGAGACCAAAACTGTACACAGTACTCTAGACGGGGTCGAACCAACGAATTATACAGTTTTAATATTACTTTTTCCGATTTATTATTAAAGACTCGTCCGATGAAGCCAACCAATTTATTTGCAGTTTTAACTACCTCTGAACAATGCTGACCGGGCTTTAAATCGCTTGATATAGTGATTCCAAGATCCTTTTCTTTACTTACTGCAGAAAGTTGTTGGCCATTCATTACGTACCGAACGCGATTGTTATTTTTTCCGATGTGCAACACTTTACATTTGTCAACGTTAAATTTCATTTGCCATTGATTGGCCCAACGTGCAAGTCGATCTATATCTGATTGTAAAGCTTCTTCGTCGAGTATCGCAGTTACTTTACTAGCAATTTTTGTGTCATCAGCAAATTTTGATACTTTGCAAGTGAGCCCATCATCGATATCATTAACATAAATTAAGAAGAGCATGGGGCCAAGCACTGATCCTTGAGGTACGCCGCTTTTGACATCGAGCCAGTTAGATGTAACACCGTTTAGAACTACTCTGTTTCCGCTCAGAGAGCCAGTCCGCAAGCCAATTGTGAATGTTACCCGAGATACCGTGCGCCAGTAGTTTGCTGAGCAATCGTTGGTGGGGGACCTTATCAAATGCCTTTTGAAAATCCAGATATATGATATCTACTGATCTGCTTTCATCGAACACCTCAAAAATATAGTGAAAAAAATCAAGTAAGTTAGTCAAACACGAACGTTTACTACGGAAGCCATGTTGCGAATTATTTATTATATTATTTTCTTCGAAGAATTTCACCATATTGTCGCGAATTAGAGAAGGATAGGAATTAGCTGTTTTCTGCTTTCATGGACCCAGAGAGGACATATGACAGGGCTGACAGGAAGGGGTTGTGGGATGTTATAAGGATATATGGTAAGGGAGGGCGTTTGCTAGAGGGAATCCAATCCTTTTATATGGATGCGAGTGCCTCTGTACGTGTGAAAGGTGAATTGAGTGAGACAGGGGTGTGTGATGTTACCATGGCTTTTTAAAGTGTACATGGACAGTTATGTGAGAGAAATGAAAGCCAGAGTGGGGGAGCTTGGCCCAAGGCTGAATGTGAGAGGTACGGAGGAGTCATTGGTGGCTGGCAAAAATGTTTGCTGATGATACAGTGTTGCTGGCAGAGAATGAGGGGACGCTGCAGAGGATATTGCTTGAGTTTGACAGGGTGTGTAAGAGGAGAAAGCTGAGAGTGAATGCTGAAAAAAGTAAGGTTATGGTATTTGAGAGGCCGAGGGAACAAGTCATTAATTTGGCAAAGCCGTACACAGTTAGAGCAGAGGGTACAACACAGTGTAGGATAAGGATAGGGGAGGAGAGAATGGAGGAGGTGATTGAGTTTAAATATTTAGGGACTGTTTTATGTAAGCATGGCAGTATGGAAGGTGAGGTGAGGGAAAGAACAGTGAAGGGCAGACAGGTGGTTGGTGCATTGGGGAGAGTTATGAAAGGAAGAAGTGTGGATGGTGCATTGGGGAGAGTTATGAGAGGAAGAGGTGTGAGCATGGAGGTAAAGAGGGGAATAAGGAACAGTATTGTTCTGCCAACTCTGTCATGTGCATCAGAGGCGTGGACATGGAATGCAGCACAGCAATGGAGAATACGTGATTAGAAACTGCCAAACAAAAACTGACATGCTATTAAGGAATTAATTTAGGATAATAGAGAGAGGAAGAGGGAGGGAGGGAAAACTGGGCTGGAATGATGGGATAGAGAGGGAAGCAAGGAGGGAACTAACCAATTTTGCCTTTTAGATGACATACTGAACAAAAAATGGAGAGTAGGACAAACAGATGGTGAAAAAAGGAAGAGGAGGGAGGGCAGGAGGCAGGAAGAAACTGATTAATGGGGATTGAGACAATGGATAGAGTAGGAAGAAGAGAATGAAGGAGGTACAGAGGCTGGAAGAGATATATGATGGAATAAACTGAAAAAAATGCAACAGAGAGGAGGAGGAGGGGGCGGAGGAATGGGCGGGCTAAAGGAAGTAGAAGGGAGTAGACTGACCTTTGGACTATGGACTGGTATAAGGACATCGAGGTCAGGAGTGAGGAAGGAGGAAAAAGGAGAACTGAAGCGTGCAACATCCCTGACCCACACTTACAACACCACCAAAACAAGAAGGGGAGTAAAGCCAAACATTGTGGGACTGACTGACTGGCTCTTGTTGGTATCAGGACAGGGAGATCAAGGATGAGGGAGGGGAACTGAAGCCTGTAACATCCCTGACCCACACTTACTACACCACCAAAACAACAAGGGGAGTAAAGCCAAACCTTGAGGTATGCCTGGAGCACATTGATGGCCTTGTTAACCTTGGTGTGGAGTGTCTGGTGGGCCAACTCGTGGTAGAGGTGGATGGCCAAGGTGGAGAGGGCCAACGATCTTGTCCGCCACCACCGTCACACTTTCCACTCTTCAGCAGCACGTTGACCAAATGATCTTGTGAATGCAGGTGAAAAGGGTGAGTAGAGTCATGCTGTCCAGCTTTATAACGCAAGAGTTAGCCTGCATCTTCACTCCCTGGCATCACATTGAAGAAGTTATCATGTTAGAGTAGAATCAGGAGTACGCAGCAGGAGGGGCTGCAAACACACACAATGCCTCTGTCCTTTCCCATCGTGACATTACAGTAGTTTGAGAGACACACAGAGGAGGCTGAATCAAAACTATACCAGACATTATTATTATTATTATTATTATTATTATTATTATTATTATTATTATTATTATTATTATTATTATTAGAAATCAATAAAAGGGGCATCAAGGGGAAGTAAAAACTGATATACACACAATCAAAGTCCCCATAATGAGCAGACCCGAATATGAAAAATAAGAGATAGTTCACAGAGACACTCAAGTGAAGAGGATAAAAAGGAGGGGACAAAAACAAACACTAACACCTCTGCTCTCCTCACCTTCACGTCAGAGCAGTTCATGAGGGTGAGGTCGGGGCTGAGGGCTGCAGCACGAGCAGGGGCGGAGAGAGTGACCACAGCGGCATCAGGGACCCAGGCAGACCCAGGGCTTCCATCTTAGGTGAATGCTGAGAAGGAGAGGAAAGAAGGTGATGGGAGGTGTTATGAGGGGGAGTGCTGCTGGCATCAACAGCACTAAAGTGTGTGGCTCCTGAGAAGGGAAGGGGATGGGAGGTCTTATGAAGGGGCGAGCTGCTGGCATCAACAGCACTAAAGGGTGTGGCTGGTGAGAAGGGAAGGAAGGAAGGTGATGGGAGGTGTTATGAAGGGGAGTGCTGCTGGCATCAACAGCACTAAAGGGTGTGGCTGGTGAGAAGGGAAGGAAGGAAGGTGATGGGAGGTGTTATGAAGGGGAGTGCTGCTGGCATCAACAGCACTAAAGGGTGTGGCTGCTGAGAAGGGAAGGAAGGAAGGTGGTGGGAGGTGTTATGAAGGGGAGTGCTGCTGGCATCAACAGCACTAAAGGGTGTGGCTCCTGAGAAGGGAAGGAAGGAAGGTGATGGGAGGTGTTATGAAGGGGAGTGCTGCTGGCATCAACAGCACCAAAGGGTGTGGCTGCTGAGAAGGGAAGGAAGGAAGGTGGTGGGAAGTGTTATGAGGGGGAGTGCTGCCCCAAAGGCACTCTTCCATCCATGCGATAGGGTCTCCAGGGGCGTGGGGTGTGAAGGCAGCAGAGATAGGCAAGTGCGGTAGATAGTAGATAGTAGTGTGGTACAAAAAAAGTACCACACTACCGCAACATTTCTGAAAATACCGCACTACCGCGGACTGCACTAGAAAAAAAACTGCGGTATTTTTTTTGCGGTACTTTGAAAACTACCGAAGACGACATTTGCAGCGCGGCATGCTCACAATTTTTTTTTTTTTTTTACTGTAAATCGGACTCAATCAGTTAATCGGTATCAGTCATCATAATCAGTGATTCAATCATTCTGACTTTTCAGTAATTGTTCAAAACTCAATACTAAATAGACAGACTAAACTACTACACGGCGAGTCTTCTTTAACCCGTGCGGTGCCGGCCATTTCAACCCCGGACCCGTCCGTGGTGCCGATTTTTCATTGTACTATTTTAAGCATGTTTCCTTTGTTTGGATAGCCAGGATAGGCACTGAAGTATTTTTTTTTACTACCGATACCGCAGTACCGCACACCGCGTACCGCACTGGGAAAGAAAAAAATGGGACTGCACTACACAACTGCACTACTCCGAAAAAAGTACTGCACTACCGCAGCTGCACCACTGATTTTTCAGTACCGCGCCCACCTTTGGAAGGCAGCGCTGGTTATCACAATCATCTAAAAAAAAAATAACATCAAGTGAATAAAATCAATTCGTTAATACAAAATACAAAACAGAAAAAATCAAATAAATAATGAACGAGAAGGGAAAAGTATGAGCCAGAAATTTATAAAGATTTTTTTTTGAGTAAAGGAAACAGCTCCAGGGCAAACCAGAGAAACAATAATGACAAAAAAAGGTCCGCAAACCACTGTTCCTTCAAAGAGAGTTAAGAGGAGTGGCTGCCATCTAGCTGTGGAATGGAATCTATGCATTGCTGGCCTTGAAACATTTGAAACATTTTATTATACTTGCAATTTGTATATACATTGTTTGATATAACATATATTAGTTGTGCAAGTAGCCCATAAGAAGCTAGAGCTTTGGGGGCAACAATTGGTATGTATTTTCTTTTTTTCTTTTCTGGACATGTACGGTCTACTAAATTTCTGACCCAAGTAAAATTAGACGAAGTATTCAAAATAATAATCTAACAATACTAGTATTACTAGTAAAAAGACAATAATGATAATAATAATGAAACAATAATCATAATGATGATAATAATACTGATAATAATGATAATAATAATAATAATAATAATAATAATAATAATAATAATAATAATGAAAATAATAATAATAATAATAATAATAATAATAATAATAATAATAATAATAATAATAATAATAATAATAATAATGGTAATAATAATTAATAGTAACATAATGCATTATATACATACATAACACATAATGACATTGAATAAGAGATATATGCAGCTTTTATTGTACGGATAGTATATATCTTTTAAGATGATTTTTAAAGAAAGTTGGGTTTGGAAGGAGTTTAACGTATTGAGGTATTGAGTTCCATAGTTTGGAGCCTGCTTGCTGAGCAGTAGTAAACACAAAAAGGGGGGGGGAGGGGAGGAGGGCATCAAACAAGAAAACAATGCTTATATGTAATCATGAATCTGTGTGTGAGTATGTGTGTTGCCTACCTTGCATGTGTCCCCTCCTTGACTGCCTCTTCACGGCCAGACTAGGCTATGACAGTGAGCGTGACACCCTCTTGCCTAGGCCATGGTGGCGGTGGTGGGATTGCTTGGGGCTGCTGCCGCTGCCCCCCACCCCCCCCCCCCACCCCCCTCATGGCCTTGTGGGAGCCGCCGCCAGCATTGCCCCAACGCTTACGGGCAAAGGGAGTGCCCTCGTTGCTCCCTAATAAAGAAATAGATAAGTCGTCATGGTCATCATCATCACTCATATAGAAGGGCAGTCGATGGTCCTGACAAACAAATAAATCATCATCATCATCATACCTGTTCCTCATACACTCTTTATCACCAGGTCACCAGTACTCTTCTCTTTACACTTCGGTGCAGAGGAACAGAGTTTGCCTGACCCAAGTACTAACACATATACAACTTGACTACAGCTTCCTCTCATGTAGAAGTAAATAAATAAATAAATGGTGTCCTGGTGGAAGAGGGAGTGGCAGGATGGGTTTGAGGAAGGGCTAAGGGACATGAATTTAGGATGGGTTCAAGGACAGGGTACTAGGATGTGTTGAAGGACAGGATGGTAGGATGTGTTTTAGGATGTGCTGAAGGACAGGATGGTACGATATTTTAGGATGGGTTCAAGGACAGGATGGTAGGATGTGTTTTAGAATGGGTTGAAGGACACGGTGGTAGGTAGGATGTCTCTTTGGGCAATCCTGCATCAGCTGACATCTTCCCATCTCAGTCACTTCAGGTTATATTATTAAGATTCTTAAGAGCAATGGATTTTTTACTGACAGACTGTTACTGAATCACTGGCAACACTCTGGCACTTGTATCTTTTAAGAATTTCCTGAACAATTATATTTCAGCTTACAAAATCCCCCTTAGCAAAAATAGAGTATATTGAGATTTTTCATACCAATTCAGACTCCCGGACTTCCACGGCACCAACAGCAACACTCAGACACTCACATCCCTTAAAAATCCCTGCACGTCAGAATCCGGACCCCTAGATCTCAGTGTGATATCCTCCTTAGTAAACTGAGGTAAATACAGTGATTTCTAAGACCAATTCAGACTAACCTTCACTACCCGGACAGCAACACTTGGCACTCACATCCAGGCCGGAGAACTTAGTGCAACCCCTCCTGTTCACTGACGCGCTCCAGCGGCAGACTGCTGAGGCCGAGGGTGTACACATGGCGGGCCAACACACAGGTCAGGGTGTGGAGGGTTTCTGCAGGGAGGAGGATAAAAGTGGCAGTTATGTTGGGCTGTTGGAGAGCTGCATCTTGAGAAGTCTCTATGGCAGAAAGTCTTCACCAGCTACCTTCCTCTAACACTTCTGAACTTTTATTTATTTTTTATCATCAGTGAGCTCATCCCCTGAGCCCAGAGAGAGGCATGAAAACAGCCTCTATTAAAAGCAGGCTAGCAATGCTGCATATCTGAACCATTTTTTACCTATCCAAGGGCAGGCAAAATACATCAATCAGTGACATAACAAAAGCACTGCATAAGGAGGAATACGGGCACTTTCTCCATCACCCTCAGTCTGTCATCTTTTTGGCAGGAACAGAGGCAACGTGAGGCATGGCTCCTTACCGCCCACTCCTTGATGAGCTCGTCCCAGTGGGTTAGGGAGGGCAGGGTGGTCCCGGAGCTCACCGGATATGCACACGTTAAGGTTGGTCTTGATCCACGGCACGCTGAGGGTCTGAAAGGTCCGCGCCACAGACTTACACATCATGCAGAACTTTTCATGTGAGGAGTTCTAGATCAGATAATCATACTAGGCTTGGTTACACATGATTTCGGACTTTCAACATGAGAAATTCAACATAAGATAATCCTAGTGACTGGCAAACCAAAAAATATATATTGGTTACACACACACACACACACACACACACACACACACACACACACAAGTTAAGCAGTGACATCAGTAATAGTCACCATCATTACAGTACTCCAGTTCCCATGGACAGGATGGAGAGTTAAACCACAAACACTTGAAGCACATTCTGAGGGTGGCAGGACACTGTGAGGGCCTTGCTGTATTACTAACAGTCATGTCACACAAAGGGGGCAACTATGTCTTTGGCCAATCCATAATTATACTTGTCACAAACACTTGCAGTATATTCTGAGGGTGGCAAAACATTGACGGCCTGCCTGCATGCTTACTGACAGCTACTAACCACTGCTAACAAGGAGCATGTGTAAGGTGCGTCTCTTCACTCACCCGCTGACTGCACCCCATACGGTCAACTTGGGTAAGCCTCCATGTGGCTGCCCTTCCCATTCTCAGAATTACATGAGTCGTGAGTTATGTGAGCATCCCCATGGCCATACAATACTTATGGTTGTGACTTTACTGTATATACTACATTTTTTTATTCTATTATTTTCTATCAATATTAACCGGGCAAATAAATTTACTCTCATAATTTAATGATCTTCTATTTTTTTATTTATTTACAGCACAAAGGGCAAATCAAGGGCAACAGAAAGATGTAAAAAAAAAACTGTTCCTCTCATACAGCAATAGGTATAGAGTGGCCAAAGGAGAGGTCAATTTCGGGTAGAGAGGTGTCTTAATACTCTCTTTTTGAAAGAGGTCAGGTCATAGACAGGAGGAAATACAGACGAAGGAAGACTGTTCCAGAGTTTACCAGTGAAGAGGATGAAAAAATGGAGATCCTGGTTAACTTTTGAATAAGGGGTTTGGACAGTATAGGGTTGAGGATGAGTAGAAAGTTGTGTGCAACAGGGCTGCGGGAGGGGGGGAGGCATGCAGTTAGCAAGTTAAGAAGAGCAGTCAGCATGAAAATACCGATAGAAGATAGAATGAGTTGAAACATAGCGGCGGAATTTAAGAGGTAAAAGACTATCAGTAAGAGGGGGAGAGCTGATGAGACAAAGAGCCTTAGACTCCACTCTGTCCAGAAGAGCTGTGTGAGTGGAGCCCTGATGTAATGTGTATATTATAATGTACATGTGTATGTATGACTGTACGTGTGGCGACACCCGGTCGGTGTCGCACAACAGGATGTCTAACAACACGTCGTGCTTTTGGCCGTGGGAAGCTGTGATGAACTGACACTAGGATCAGCAAATGATGACTTTCATCAACAGTCATCAACCGGAAGCCCCACCCTTCCGGACGAACTACAAGCAAATAAAACAGGCGAACAACGCAGAGAAGGGGAGAGAAGACGGGTGACGGGCAGGCGAGCGGTGCTCTGCCGCCCCGCGCCCTGCAGGGGTGTGGCTGTCTCTGATTTCGTGCGTCTCGCTCACGTAAACTGTAAACCTTATGTAGTACAACTGTTAATATAGTTAAAATACATTTGGTATTTGTATCAACCTGAGAGAGAGAACTAAAGTGAACTAAAGTGAACTAAAGTGAACTTATAACGGCTACCGCTCGGCCACACATCACTTAACTAAAAAGGCTATTGTGTTGTCTCACGACTTCTATCAACTGGAGAAAGCAGGCAACGGTATACCGGACCTCACGTGAGATAACAGTTCGCGCCTTAAACAAAAACACAAAAAAACAGCTCACGTAAACTGTACTACATAAGGTTTACAGTTTACGTGAGCGAGACGCACGAAATCAGAGACAGCCACACCCCTGCAGGGCGCGGGGCGGCAGAGCACCGCTCGCCTGCCCGTCACCCGTCTTCTCTCCCCTTCTCTGCGTTGTTCGCCTGTTTTATTTGCTTGTAGTTCGTCCGGAAGGGTGGGGCTTCCGGTTGATGACTGTTGATGAAAGTCATCATTTGCTGATCCTAGTGTCAGTTCATCACAGCTTCCCACGGCCAAAAGCACGACGTGTTGTTAGACATCCTGTTGTGCGACACCGACCGGGTGTCGCCACACGTACAGTCATACATACACATGTACATTATAATATACACATTACATCGCTCGGTTCTCTAAAAGTCGCGACCTCGCGACTCACCCGACCTTTAAAAGCAGTGTACCTACCCATGTTACAGTCGCACAATGTGTACTAGTTAAACGAGGTCCTGTTATTGCTTAAAAAAAATATATATACAAGTCAGAGCCCGCCTAACGATACAGCACAGGTTTACACATGTACATTATAATATACACATTACACTCCCCCACTTGAGATGCATACTCCATACGAGGGCGGACAAGGCCCTTATATATGGAAAGCATCTGTGCGGGGGAGATGAACTGTCAGAGACTATACAGAACGCCCAACCTCGAGGAAGCTGATTTAGTAAGAGAGGAGATGTGAAATTCCCAGTTGAGATTTTTAATTATGGATAGACTGAGGATATTTAGTGCTGAAGAAGGTGACAGTTGAGTGTTGTCGAAGAATAGGGGATAGGTGTTTGGAAGATTGCGTCGAGTTGATAGGTGGAGAAATTGAGTTTTTGAGGCATTGAAGGACACAAGGTTCCTTCTATCCTAATCGGAAATTATAGCAAGGTCTGAGGTAAAGCGTTCTGCAGCCTCCAGTCTGGAGTCATGTAATTCCTGTTGAGAGGGTCTTCTGTTGAAAGAAGTTGAATAATGCAGAGTGGAGTCATCAGCGTATGAATGGATAGGACAGTTTGTTATGGAAAAAAGATCATTGATGAAGAGCAGGAAGAGAGTGGGTGATAAGACAGAGTCCTGTGGAACACCACTGTTGATAGTTCTATTCAGGGGGGTGGAGTCGGAGTTAAAATTTTCCGACTCCAACTCCAGTAAATTTTAAAGCTGCGACTCCGACTCTGACTCCGGCCCCCATGCCCTTCCCCCCTCCATTGCATTTTTTTTTTTTTTAGATGCTGCCTGTAGTGCTGGTAGACTCTCTAGAGGTTCTTTTTCTTACATGTATTTACATCCAAATTATATGTATTCATATAGACAACATCTAGACAATATAAAAGAAAAAAACTTCACAACTACATTACACGATAAATGATTACGTTAAGGAGTCGGAGTCGGGGGTATTTCTACCTACTCCGACTCTGACTCCGGCCAAAAGTAGCCAACTCCACATCCCTGGTTTTAGTAAGTATAACACCGCCACTAACGGCACCAGTCCTCCCTGACCAGGATTAATTCTGTTGTTCATAAAGGAGTCTCATTATGACACGCACCTCATGGCTGCCAGTCCTGTTCCACTCATCCATCATGCATTGGTAGTGAGGGCCAGCCACTCTGCAGGCACTCAAACATAATGAATGACCATGATCAAGCCCATCTTTATGCTGTCCAGCTTCCTAATGCAAGGGGTGGTGGGGGGTAAAGGAGAATGAGTAGCTATATTTTTATATTTTTTTTATCATGGTAAAAATGCATTTAAATATGCCTTTTGTCCTTGTTAAGGATGGTGCTGGCTGACTGATTGATAATGGAGAGTAGTAAAAAAGGAGGAGGAGGAGGAGAAATAAGAGGAGAAAGGGGAATAAAAAAAAAAGCAATGGTGTGGTCCTATGCCCTAACAAATGCTGGCAGCAGGGTGGGTGAACATAAATTACTGGAGTCTGAGGCAGAGTTGCATTGCCAGGTGACATGAAGGCAAGGGTGGGTGAGGCACGGGGACACGTTGCTGCACTCACCATCCAAGGACTGCAGGCTGGAGGGCATGCCTGGCACACCCTTCTAGTGGGGCAGCAGGAGGAACCAGCGGGAGGTGTAGGGGTGGAGGCCGATCACCTGGCAGGACATTGTCGGGGCTCAGCGTGTGGCCCATGAACCTTGAGTTGGAGCAGCGTTGGAACACTCTCCTCCTCGTCCTCTGTCCCTGTGCCTTACCTAAAGGGGGGGGGTTTGGAGCCGTTCACTCCCATCACAAGCCTGCTGGTCTCGTGGGCGGCGGCAGGGACTTGACTGGCTCTCCCTTACCTTTCCTCAGCCCAGGCACTCATGACTGAGGGCATGACCTTTGCACACCTTTGCAGCGATCAGACGTGCCTTCCAATTCCTCCAACTCTGCCTCAGCCACCAGTCACGGATCTTGAGGCAGTGAAAGTGCTCCTGGACTCTCAAGAACGGGCCTTTCGTTCCGCCATGGACTTGGTGGTGGAACAGCTCAATAAGCGTACAGAGTTGGTTGAAGGTACAGTGACTGATCTGATCAAAAGTCTAGAATTCTCACAGGGCGAAATTGTGGACTTAAAGAACAACATCAAAGTGCTTCAGAAAACGCTAAATGAGAAACAAGTGATTATTGAAGGACTTGAATCCAAAGTCTCGGAGACAGTACAGCGACTCAACTACAACGAGGACTATAGTAGACGCAATAATCTACGGATCACTGGCCTCCATGAACAAGCGGGTGAAACATGGGAAAACACAAGCACCAAAGTGTCAAAGATGATCAACGATAATCTAGAGCTTCCCCCTGTGAGTCTCGAACGTGCTCACAGGGTGGGACCGGTCAACCCATCCCGCCCCCGGCCAGTCGTTGTACGGTTTGAGAAGTACAGCGACCGAGAAACAGTCATTAGGAATGCAAAGAAACTCAAAGGAACCGGCATCTACATCAGTGAAGATCTCTGCCCTGCCTCTCAAGAAATCAAGATGAAGCAACTACCTCTACTGAAGAAAGCGAGAGATGAAGGTAAAATCGCGTACTTCCGTCACACGCGATTGATCATCAAAGAAAAAACTGGCCAACAATCATCATTCTCAACCATCGCAGCTGACCCGACACATCGAGGCGCTGGTCCGACTCCTTACAGCTCTGGCGGGGGCGGGGCGGCCCACAGTGCTGGGACTGGGACCACTGGAGGCGTAAGTTCTGCTGCGACTGGAGACTCCCAGACTTGTGCTTCGAAGACTGCTACTTCCCTGACTGGTGCTCTGCCGAAGGTGCCTAGTGGTGGTGCTGGCGGTGCCTCCTCGTTGCTGCCTCATGCTGGTGCTGACGGGATGTCGACTGAGACAGGTGTTCAAATGGGAGGAGGAATGGACATAATGGGTGGACGTACCCAGAAGAATCTGAGAGAACGCAGGAAGAAGTAGATAAGTAAAGTCACTCAACCCTCTTCAACTTCGATTTCACTAGCATGATATCAGTACTCTTGTTTTCATTCACGTCACCCAAAATACTGTTTATTGTTATTGTACAACCAATTGTCATTCCTGTGGCCTTTACTTAACACTTCAGGATTACCATTACCTCTACTTCACTTATATTTCTTCTACCATTAATTTACTACTACCAATACAATTACTACTACCTCTTAATACTACTTATTTCTACTATTGCCGCTTACTACTACTACTACTACTACTACTACTACTACTACTACTTCTACTACTGTTGGTGCTTCTATTACTGCTACTACTACTACTACTACTACTACTACTACTTTTACTACTACTACTACTTTTATTACTACTACTACTACTACTACTTCTACTACTATTACTATTACTACTATCACTGCTACTACTACAACTACTACTGCTACTACTACTACTGCTACTACTACTGCTACTACTACTACTACTACTACTACTACTACTACTACTACTACTACTACTGCTACTACTACTACTACTGCTACTACTACTACTACTACTGCTATTATTATTACTACTACTACCACCACTACTACTGCTACTGCCACTACTACTTCTACAACAGCTACTACTGTTGTTACTTACCACTGCTGCTACTACTACCATTACTGCTACTACTACTACGCTAGATAATTACATGTTTTTTAATAATGTTTCTGATGAAGATTTGATGGATGTTTTAATTTCGATGAAATATTCAGGCAAGAAATTTATGAAAGCTTTGATCCTTAAGTGCAAGATAACAATTATAACAATGATATCGATGTCAATCAGTTTTATATAAGATCTAGAAACATTAACTTTCCTAAATCTGAATATATTTTTCTTGATAATTTATCTTCTCTTTGTAACAATAGTGATTTTAATTTATTAACACTGAATGTAAGATCCATATCCACCAATTTCCAATATTTCAAAGACACTGTACTGTCTGACAATGTAATTTATGACGTGCTTGGTTTCACTGAAACCAGGCTCGACGCAGGCATTTCTACATTGTATTCTCTGACAGCATATGAAATGTTCACAAATAACAGGAACAGGTATGGTGGGGGTGTGGCTGTTTACGTCTCGAACAGGTACACAGGTCATAAAGTAATTGAATTCAGTCGAATGGAAACATTTATTGAGAGTGTGGCAGTGGAAGTAAAATTTAATGGTAAAATATTTTTATTTATATGTATATATAGACCTCCTCAAGGTAATGTGAATAATTTTCTTAATGTTCTTAATGAAATTTTAACTACTGCAAAAGATAAAAATCCTAGTGAAATATTTATTTTTGGAGATTTAAATATGAATTTATTACATAATAATGACGATAACATTCAGGACCTTATGAATTTAATGTATAGTTATTCCCTGTTTCCACTTACTACCCTGCCAACACGAGTTACGGCCACATCCTCCACCCTTATAGATCACATTTGGTCCACATGTGTTGAGAACAACGTAGGAAATTATGTAATCAAAACTGATATTACTGATCATTTTCCAGTGATATCTTTATTTAAATGTAACAATATTCCATCTCCTCCCACATTCATAACGAAAAGAACGTTCACCCAGGAAGCTTTAGACACATTTAGTGCTGCACTTTCTCACACAGATTGGTCTGATGTCATAAACTGTACATGTCCTAACAACTCCTATAATCTATTTTACAACAATTTCAAAACAAATTATGATAATTGCTTCCCTAAGAAAACAATTAAAGTTAGTCACAAAATTAATCGCAGTCCACACATTACTCCAGCATTAAAGAAGAGCGTTAGAGAAAAACATAGACTTGAAAAACTAGCATATAAATGGCCTTTAACTTTTCGAGAGCAATATAGGACTTTCAGAAATAGACTAACATCACTTTTAAAAGAAGCAAAGAAGAAGTATCACCAAGACCAACTATTAGCTAGCCAAGGCAACCCTAAGTCTCACTGGAAGTCAATAAATAACTTATTAGGTAGATCTACAGATGGTAAAAACAGTGAAATTGAGCTACGATCAATTTGTTACAACATTCCAGATAAATTTAATGAACATTTTTTGAAAGCAAGTCAGCAAGCAGCAGAAACTGTAGGTAATGAATTTTTAAATTATTTACA
Organism: Eriocheir sinensis; assembly: GCF_024679095.1. Lineage (NCBI taxonomy): Eukaryota > Metazoa > Arthropoda > Malacostraca > Decapoda > Varunidae > Eriocheir > Eriocheir sinensis. The sequence continues at coordinate 117,093 of NW_026112099.1, forward strand.
CAACTCTCCCAATTTTTCTATGTATTTATTTCCTGCCACAAACTTAGAAATTGAAAAATATATTACGGCATTTAAAACTTCTTCCTCCGGATTTGATGATATTTTCCCAATTGTTTTGAAACGCACAGCTAAATATATCCATTCCATTAACACACATAGTGAATCTGACGTTAAAAACTGGAATATTTCCGGATGCACTTAAAAAAGCCAAAGTTGTACCACTACTTAAATCAGGCAGTAGATCCGATATTAAAAACTATAGACCTATTTCAATACTTCCAGCATTTAGCAAGGTTTTTTGAAAAAGTTATTACTTCCCGTCTTGTAATTTTTTTTGAAAACAATAATCTACTCTGAACTACCAGCATGGGTTTAGGGCAGGTCGTTCCACAGAAACAGCTATTTTACAGTTCATATCTAATGTATATCAGTATTTAGAAAAGAAACATTATTTAATTGGAATATTTTTAGATTTATCTAAGGCATTCGATACATTGAATCACAAAATTTTATTGAGTAAGCTAAGTCACTATGGCGTTAGAGGTAGTCCCTTAAAACTATTTGAAAGTTATTTAACCAATAGGTCACAAGCTGTATATTGCAACGCCACGTATTCTTCTTTTAGGGCAATCAACAAGGGTGTACCGCAGGGGTCAATATTAGGACCGATACTCTTTCTCATCTATATAAACGACATTGTTAATGTAAGTTCTAAATTCAAATATACGATTTATGCTGACGATACAAATCTTTTATTAAATAATGTAAACATTAACGATCTTTATGTAAATTTAGTTACAGAACTAGAAAAAAATAATTATTGGACTAAAATTAATGAATTGAGTCTGAATTTTGCAAAAACTAATTACATATTTTTTCAAAATCGTTCATTACAATATAACATTCCTCCCATAACCATAGAGGGAAACACATTAGACAGAGTAAATTTCACAAAATTTTTGGGTGTTTTCATAGATGAGAATATGAATTGGAATCAACATATTTCATTTGTCACAAATAAATTAGCAAGGATGTGCGGTATTTTATACAGAGTCCGCAATAATCTCACACCTGAATCCCTCACTAGTATTTATTACACACTTTGTTATCCCCATCTCACCTATTGTGTATCAGTCTGGGCCTGTACTTGGCAGTCCTTCATTAAGAAAATATCAGTAGCTCAAAATAATTTTTTTAGGTGTATATTCTATATGAGTAGGTTTGAGTCAACACGAAATATAATTAATACACAAAATTTTCTTAGTTTTCCAAATATTCATAAATATTTTTTACTGTTAAGCATTTACAAGTGCCTTACACAGTATTGTGGAGGTCAGCCTTTCAGACTGGTACACACATCATACAACATTCGAGGTAATGATATCAATCTCATATGTCCACAGTTCAGAACTTCTCTCTTTAAGGGGCACAACTTCAGCAGTTAACCTTAAAAATTCACATTTTCCTTTTTTGCCACATTTTCTTTGTTCAGCTCAAGGAGTAACTTAGGAAGGCATTTAAAGTTCAATACGCTTCTTTTAAATGGCCCTGAGTGGCCTTTTAAAGGGACGTTTCTGAGTCCACGGGACATTTAAATTCTAGTGTATATGTTTTCTGCGTTATAAAAGCTAGAAATATCGGGTTTTCGCATGTAAATTAGTTTTGTTTTGGTGTATTCTCTTTCCTCCGTCTGGCAGCGCTGTTGTCACTGGGCGTGAGCTCTCTGCTGACCCCAAGCCAAGCAGTGGTTATCTTCATCTACACCAAGCAGCTAGTTCGTGTCGCTCCTCGTTCCTCTGTGTGCTCCATTACTCCACTACAATGCCGAGGAGGACTGCCAAACAGAAACACTGTATAGCCATGAGACAGCTTCAGCTCGCAAGAAAGGAACAGCAGAGATCTGGACCTTCTATTTCACAGGACGCCGTGGCGTCTGTATCCTCAGCCGCCAGTGACTTGTCTCGTCCACCATTACCTCTTATCACCCCACCACCACAGCCCTCGACCTCAGCCGCCAGTGACTTGTCTCGTCCACCATTACCTCTTATCACCCCACCACCACAGCCCTCGACCTCAGCCGCCAGTGACCTCTCTCTTCCACCAAAGTCATCTAACAACGTATTTATGAACAGCGCTCAATTTCAAAGTCTTTTTCACAACCTTATGTGTAGCCAGTGTAAAAAGCAAGTAACTGTAAATCTTAGTGACACTTTCATTGATTCCGAGTGCTCTATAAGTTGTTCCTGTGGCTCTAATAGGAAAAATGTTGCGTCATCTGTGAAGCAGGATGGAAAGACTTTTACAAGGAGCAACTTGGCCATTGTAGAGTACAGCCTCACAAAAAACTTAGGATATCGAGGCCTTCAGGTGTTATCAGGAGTGTTAGCTCGGCCTGTGATGCACGCCAGTGCTTATGAACAGCATGCTCGGTTCTTGTACACCCAAATGAATAATGTCTTTCCGGATCAGATGAGTAACACCTTCACTGCCGTGAAAAAGCATTATAAACAATATGGGCGTGAGGAGAGAGAGGACGGTGTGGTGGACGTGGATGTCACTTTCGACGGCACATGGATGACACGAGGGCACCGTAGCCACATCGGCATTGCCTTTGTGTTGGAAGCAGACACGAGGCAGGTCCTAGATTTCGAAGTGCTTTGCAACCACTGCATTCCCTGTTCCAAGGAAAGGACGTCCCACCGAGACACCTTCCAGGTAACTAGATAACTCTTCTTATCAGTAATATCCATGTGACGGAAAATGTATATATATGATGTAAGTTATCATCTCACATGCTCTTTGACGCAAATAATATACTGACAACTACACACACACACACACACACACACACACACACACACACACACACACACACATTCATTATACAATTATCTCTATCTTTGCTTATTTTCTTTTCAGGAGTGGTTTCAAACCCACAAGTCGAGGTGTCACAAAAACTTCGAGGGCAAGGCGGGGGAGATGGAGGCTGAGGCTGCTCGGAGGCTGTGGCAGAGGTCGGAAACGCTGGGCTTCCGTTACATCACCTTCGTCGGGGATGGCGACAGCAGCGCGTACAAGGCGGTGTGCGCCCTGAACGACGGCACTGGGCCCTACAGTTGCAGAGTTGTGAAGGAGGAGTGCATCAATCACGTGGGTAAGCGACTTGGCACTCGCTTGAGGAAACTCAAGAAGGAGACTGCGGTCATGACCACCACAAAAACAGGGAAGGCGAGACGCTTGAGTGTGCTCGGTGGTGCCAAGAAACTTACAGACCACGTGATTGATAAACTCTCCTTCTACTACAACTCTGCAATTAGGAGGACTGCCCGTACAACCGTGGAGGAGATGAAGCAGGCCATCTGGCAGTCCTTCTTCCACCTGTCTGCCAAGGAGGACCAGCACCATGCTCTCTGCCCTCGCGGGGCACAGTCTTGGTGCTTTGTGAAGAGGGCAGAGGCTGAGGGGAAACAGCCTGAGTCACACAGCACCAAGTCTTTGTACCTCGCCAGCCTCCCACACGAGCAACTGGAGCTCGTGAAGGGAGTGTACAGAGACCTGGCGAGTCCAACCCTCCTCCAGAAGTGTCTGTCAGGCCGTACTCAAAACCCAAATGAGAGTCTTCACTCAAAGGTCTGGAGGAAGGCTTCAAAAGACAAGAATGCTGGCCTGCACAGGATTCGTTTTGTGACCCAGGTGACAATCTGGGAGCACAACTTTGGGTACCAGTCTTATAATTTGTTGCAGAAGCTTGGCCTGGAGATATCAAGAACCACCAGAGTTGTCCAGGAAGCACTAGACAAGCAAAGGAAGCGACACCAAACACCAAGAGGGAAAAAGAGAGCACCTGCCCCACAAGATAACGAGGAAAAGTCGCTTCCTGGGAGGAAGAGAAGGAAGGTGGAAGAAACTCCAGCGTACCAGGCAGGAGCACACTAGATGGTCCCATCCTCCAACACACTCAATCTTTTTTTTTTTTTTTTTTTTTTTTGTCAATAAATGTTAATGAAACTTTAAATGAGTTTTTCTCAAAACCGTACTTTACTATATTCAAACTGCTACTCCTCTAAGACTAAGCGATCAATACTCAAACAGTTTTTTGTTTTTAATAGACAAAAGGAAGGAGAAAAAAACTTAGCCACAACTTCTGCTTAAAAAAAAAATCTAATTTTATATAATTTTTTTTTTTAATCGAGCCTCCCGACAAAAAAATATTTATATAAAATATAATTCTCATCCCATCAAAAAGTTTTGGCTTACTTTTATAGTACATAATGTTGTCTAACTACTGTGATGAGTAAAATTATCTAAATTCATTTTCCTCGAAGTTAGGGGATTTTTAAATACTTAAAAAAACGAAAAAATGGCTTATAACTCAAAAACTACTGAATTTTGGAGAAACAACACTGAGATAAATAATAATGTACGTTTTAAGCTCTATTACGTGTATAAGTTTCAACCTGATTGGGTAAGAAATAACCGAGATAGTATGTTCGAGAGTTGGGCCCCACAGTATATTATACTCAGGTCCCCAAATGTGGAATTCCTTGCCTCTACATATTAAGACTCTTCTCAATCATATAAATTTATCCATTTTTAAAAAATCTGTGAAAACTTATTTATATAATTGTCAAAGTAGTAATCAAATGTAGTGTGTGGTATAAACTTAGTTTCACAAGTGTAATGTTCATTATTATTATTATTATTATTATTATTATTATTATTATTATAATTGATATTGTTATTGTTATTCTCAGCAACATATTATTATAATTATTCTTATTGTTCTATACGTTAGTTAATAATATATTAGGTACCAATTTTGTGCCAATGTAAACATTAAATAAAATAATATAATTCCATGTCTGTCGGGAAGCTTCGGCTTGACAGGCTGTGCCATTGCCATGTTTTATGTTATGTTTATATATAACAATATTCTTATATTTTAAAGGCAATAAATATTTACTTACTTACTTACTTACTTACTTACCTTCGTTAAACACTGGCGTCTGGGTCCATTCCCGACTCTCAATTGGGCGGCTTCAAGATGGCGGGCACTCGCCTTTCCTACCCCTGGACACCGGCCTCCAGCTGGCTCTCACCAATTCACCTGCGCCGCACGGGAAGATGAAATCCAGAATGATCCGTGCCAGCCGTGGCGGCTGCCTCGCTAACTTCCCTCTGACGTGGCCTTCCCAAGGTTCCAACACTTTTCCTTCTCGCCTTTCAGCTTGGTACATTAATCTATCCTTCCTCTGCCTTTCTGAGGTTGTCTTTTTGTGTGTTAATTCTGAACTTAATTTTCCCTTATTTTCTAAGACGTAACGTATAAATATATAAAAATATATGGATACGAGTGGATTTATATCAGGGGTGCCAACCCAAGCTGTGGTTCGTATTTCTCGTTCTCTTCCCTCACCTACTTATAACATATTAACCGCTACGGGTATTGTTTCGGCTGAGGAGAAACTGGATCCGGTAAATAATCATGGCCATGTACAAGGGGGTATTCCCAATTTTCCCAGCTGGGTTTTGACTGGCTTCCGCGGTGTTGGTATGCCGGCGGGTATGTTACAATTGTCACCCCCCTTAAGATCCTAGTTTCTCCCGAAGCCTAATACCTTCCTTCCCCTAAGGCACTATGTTATTATACTTCGGATATCATTAATCAGCCAACTCTACCTTCCTTCTCCTACCAGGCGTCCGTGTGCCACAGAGACAGCGACTTAGCACCGCCCATGATTTCAACAATACAACACCTACCCTAACACGGTAGTACCATAATACAGCAAGGGCCTGCACAACCTAACGGCTACCCTTGGGCTTACTTCCTCGGGTATTCTATAATAGAATCCCGTTTCCTGCTTAAATAAAAGCAAAGAGGCCTCACCCGGCATGGCTCGATTATCTGTCATGGGTCCACTGAACCAAGCCTTCCTCTTAGTAACCTGGCTACAGGTAAGGAATGTCAGACGAGACTAGCCTCCCTCGCTCTCGTTCCTAAGGTTAAACACAGTGCACCCTTGACCTTACATAACCAACAAAAATTGTAACAAAAAACACTTACAAATCAAAACACAAAATATAAATAATACTCACATATACAAAACAAAACACATAAATCTGTTCATACACCCACTGACATTTTCGGCATCCGCTTCCGCAGCACGGCGTGCATAAGTTTAGTTCAGCGCCTGGGAAGTCCTGAAGTGAATGTCCCCGTACCAGATTGGGTCGACTGTAAGCTGCGTGCTGCCGCACGACTTATAATTAAAACAGTAGATTTCATGACATTAATAAATCGAGGCGGACGGAAGTTTCAACCTAATACAAATGTCACATCCGTGGATACACTACCACTAGTGAATTATTACTCTTTCTTCGGGAACTTCGGCTTCATCCTTGCCTAACCCCGGTTCATTCCAAACCAAATACATGTGCCCAGGTTTGCCTGACGTTGATGTAGGTGGTTGAGAATATAATCTTCCATTACTTACAATACAATAGATAACATAGAACGCTAGTAGATACCTTAGAGCGAACGATACTATTCTTCCAAAACATCCTGTTCATTTTTATGGTTAAGAAAGGGGGAAATATAATCATCACATGAATCTTTGAGGGAAACGCATTAGAGAGGTTAATGAGTATGGGCTCGATCACACTTTACCATCAGTCCTCGGGGACGTTCTGGTATTTCATTAGCGTCTCCAAAGGTGGGTTTTCCTTACAGTAATTACTTCTCAACACTCCCTTTCTTTACCACTTACAACCCATAACATGACACATTGGTTACATCCTTATCTTTTTTTCCAGCAATCCTACCTCTTACAAATAGTACATTCAAACCTCTGCAAAGCAGAGCTGGGCACTTCCGATCTTCAGTCCGATCGTCCGATCTTCCGATCTGATCGGAACAGCAATTGGCGATCGGAATGCAAAGATTGGATCATCTTTGTACGAGGTAATCGGACTGTGGAGATCGGAACTTCACAAACTAACTTCCGATCACTGATCACAGAAAAGAAAGTAGTCAACGTTGCCATGGCAATAAGTGACTGCGGACTTCTTACAATTATTTTTATGCACGTTGCTAAATATTTACTTCAAATATGCGTCTTTATTTATAAAATTAAGCGATACTTTTTTATCGTTAATTTATTTAATCTTGGTAAAGTATCGTGAACGAGACGCGCAGGCGCAAAGTCGCTTTATTTGCTTGGCGGGACTTGTTACACGATGCCTTGACAGTGTGGTGTGGGCTGCAGCAGGATCAAAGGACACGGTCAACCAGCGCGCAGAAAATTACGTCAGCAGGTGGAGCGAGGAGAGATGAAATATAAAATGAAGTATTCACGTCGAATGGTAACGCAAATAGAATCGAAAGTATTTACGTCTAGCGGTAACGTAAATATAATCTAAACAGCAGACTTTCATTGTCTTTGTCTTTGATTGACAAATATCGTATCTTCTATAGGTTTCTGTAGTGAATTCAACACACAAAGAAACTACGTACACACATATTTAGGTAATGTTTATTGCTTATACTCACTATAATTCATTTGATTGTCTATATATGCATATTCACGACACAGTATAAAAATACAAAACATGCTAAATACCTTTTTGGCCACAATGGGAGAGCCTAAACATTAAATCTAAGAATAATGACTGCCCGTCCCTTTGTTATGGCTCACAGTAGTAAGCGTGAGAGCATGCCTTTGTAACGGCTCACATCTTGTTGTGTAATAATAATACGTACAATGAAAACTATAAGCTTACATTCAAATTCACTCTAACGAGCATGATGCTACTCGATCCTCTTGCAATAGGATTCAATAGTTTATCCTGTATACATTAATAAAATAAGACATTAAAGAAAATAGATTCCTTTAAAGGTACACTTCCCTATATCTACTTACATTACTTTAAAAGATACAAACATGAGGAAATAAGGAATCTGCAGGAGGCCAGTTGACCTACACGTGGTAGTTCCTGTAAAACTATAAACTCTAAAATCTATCTCCATCCATAAATATACTGAGTGGCCCGACTCTTCGTATATTTTCCGTATGTGGCCCTCTGTGAAAAAAAGTTTGGACACCCCTGACCTAAACAGACTATGGTGCTTTCTCTAGAGGGTTAAGTGGCCTACTTACAGACTTGCAGCCAGATACTTAACAACTGCAAGGCATTGTGACTTGACAAGAACAAGCAAACAACTATCCCCTATTCTTTGACAACACCCAGCTATCACCTTCCTCAACACTAAACATCCTCGGTCTATGTCTAACTCAAAATCTCAACTGGAAACTTTATATATCATCCCTTACTAGATCAGCTTCCTCGAGGCTGGGCATTCTGTTCTGTCTCCGCCAGTTCTTATCCCCCGCACAGTTGCTGTCCATATACATGGGCCTTGTCCACCCTCGTATGGAGTATGCATCTCATGTGTGGGGGGGCTCCACTCACACAGCTCTTCTGGACAGAGTGGAGGCCTAGGCTCTTCATCTCATCAGCTCTCCTCCTCATACTGATAGTCTTCTACCTCTTAAATTCCGCCGCAATGTTGCCTCTCTTTCTATCTTCTATCGATATTTCTACGCTGACTGCTCTACTGAACTTTCTAACTGCATGCCTCACCCCCTCCCGCGGCCCCGCTGCACACGACTTTCTACTCATGTTCATCCCTATACTGTCCAAACCCCTTATGCAAGAGTTAACCAGCATCTTCACCCTTTCATCCCTCACGCTGTTAAACTCTGGAACAATCTTCCTTCATCTGTATTTCCTCCTGCCTAGGACTTGAACTCTTTCAAGAGGAGGGTATCAGAACATCTCTCCTCCCGTATTTGACCTTGCTTTTGGACACCTCTTTTGTTTCTTTTTTAGGAACAGCGAATAGCGGGCTTTCTTTATTATTGTTTTCTTTTTTTGTGTGCCCTTGAGCTGCCTCCTTTTTTGTAAAAAAAAAAAAAAAAAGCAAACCGTACACCAACGCTTCCGGCTGGCTACTGAGGCGTAAACCATAGCTGAACCCACCAACCTTCCACCTGATGACGTCATGCGCCAGTTGATTCAAAATTTGACGCGCTCTCCGGTAAACCATGTGTCCTTTGATCCTGGGCTGCATTAGTGGGCTTCCGCTCACTCCAGTAACCGAGTGGCTTGTCCCAGTTGCCAGTTATGCATTTTCTGCTGCAGTGTTACCACCCTCTAATGGCGGCAGCGTTAGTTCATTTTCGGGAAACCAACAAGACCTAAGCTAAAAGGGGGTGCTTCGCCCCGCCTCGACCCCCCACCTTCTTAACTAGGGGGAGGGCTTTGCCTTCCCTCGACCCCCCCATCCACCCGTCGGGCTACCCCCGCAACAAGAGGACGAGGAGGAAGGAGGTCTCGCGAGACAGCGCAACATGCCGCCTAGACCACGGCACCAAACTAACGCCCCAAACCCCTATCATCCAAGAACTTACCTAACCTCTTTTTGAATGTATCTATCGTGCTGGCGCTCACCACATGACTTCTACGTCTGTTCCACTCATCCACCACTGTTGATAAACCATTTCTTGCCTATGTCTTTCTTGAACCTGAAGTTATCCAACTTAAACCCATTGCTACGTGTCCTACCCGGTGTGATGTCATCTGCCATCCACGTATCCTAAGGCATTCCATCCAACCTGCGCATGCGTGGGATTTGTTTACAAACAAAGGGTGGATGAATTGCGACACGGTACCGTGTCTTTATCGACTGCCTATTGCGATATGTCCCACCTGAGTTTTTTTTTTTTTTTTTTTAAGCAAATGTTGACGTATGTTTTGAATTTGAAAATTTCTTGAAATATGAAAGTTTCTTCTGCACCTTTTGTATGTCAGTAAATGAGGTAAATGAGTTATGTCGGTAAATGTGATAAATGAGATAACCTGCTCCCCGTGTATGTCGGTAAATGTAATAAATGAGATAACCTGCTCCCCGTGTATGTCGGTATATGTGATAAGTGAGATAACCTATACCCCTTGTATGTCGGTATATGTGATAAATGAGATAACCTACACCCCTTGTATGTCGGTATATGTGATAAATGAGATAACCTACACCCCTTGTATGTCGGTATATGTGATAAATGAGATAACCTACACCCCTTGTATGTCGGTATATGTGATAAATGAGATAACCTACACCCCTTGTATGTCGGTATATGTGATAAATGAGATAACCTACACCCCTTGTATGTCGGTATATGTGATAAATGAGATAACCTACACCCCTTGTATGTCGGTATATGTGATAAATGAGATAACCTACACCCCTTGTATGTCGATATATGTGATAAATGAGATAACCCACATCCCTTGTATGTCGGTAAATGTAATAAATTAGATAACCCACACCCCTTGTATGTCGGTAAATGTAATAAATTAGATAACCTGCACCCCTTCTATATGTCGGTATATGTGATAAATGAGATAACCTGCACCCTTTGTATGTCGGTAAATGTGATAAATGAGATAACCTGCACCCCTTCTATATGTCGGTATATGTGATAAATGAGATAACCTGCACCCTTTGTATGTCGGTAAATGTGATAAATGAGATAACCTGCACCCCTTCTATATGTCGGTATATGTAATAAATGAGATAACCTACACCCCTTGTATGTCGGTAAATGTGATAAATGAGATAACCTGAACCCATTGTATGTCGGTAAATGTGATAAATGAGATAACCTACACCCCTTGTACGTCGGTAAATATGATAAATGAGATAACCTGCACCCTTTGTATGTCGGTAAATGTGATAAATGAGCTAACCTGCACCCCTTCTATATGTCGGTATATGTAATAAATGAGATAACCTACACCCCTTGTATGTCGGTAAATGTGATAAATGAGATAACCTGAACCCATTGTATGTCGGTAAATGTGAGAAATGAGATAACCTACACCCCTTGTACGTCGGTAAATGTGATAAATGAGATAACCTGCACACCTTGTACGTCGGTAAATGTGATAAATGAGATAACCTGCACACCTTGTACGTCGGTAAATGTGATCAATGAGGTAACCTACAACCCTTGTATGTCGGTAAATGTGATAAATAAGATAACCTACACCCCTTATAAGTCGGTAAATGTGATAACTGAGATAACCTGCACCCCTTTTATCTCGGTATATGTGAGTAATGAGATGCCCTCCACCCATTGAATGTCGGTAAATATGATAAATGAGGTACCCTACGCCCCTTGTATGTCGGTAAATCTGATAAATCTGGTAACTTTTTTTTCTTTACATCTCAGCCTATAACGTCGGAAGGCTTTCTTCAGGGGCCTGGTGGTCGCCCGAAACCCGTCATGGCGCAGGCAATTTTTATAGTGGCGCCAGTTATGCTTGGCTCATGCTGCCCCCTGGAACTCATTTGTGATTCGCTTGTACGGTTTCTTCTAGAATCCGGGGTGATAGGTGGTCTTCTGGACAGCCTGTGGGTAGTCTTAAGCCACTCGGCGGTGACTAAGAAATTCCAGGTGGTAGCGTGGGGATTCGAATCGACATTGCCCATGGCGTGATGAATGCTGGCCCCGCAGGCTAATCACTCAGCCACTTTGTATGTCAGTAAATGTGAAAAATGAGATAACCTAAACTCCTTGTATGTCAGTAAATGTGAAAAATGAGATAACCTAAACTCCTTGTATGTTGGTAAATGTGATAAATGAGATAACCTACACCCCTTGTATGTCGGTAAATGTGATAAATGAGATAAACTACACCCCTTGTATGTCAGTATATGTGATAAATTAGATAACCTACACTCTCTTCTGATTGATGGTCATGTTTCTCGGATTATCTCCATTTAATGGTAGGCTATCTGAATTATGGGATCCATGTCATTCTTGAATTTGGCCATTTTCCCATAAAAGCTGCCGTGCTGTCTTGTCGCCATCCTGCCTGGACAAACTACGATATCAACACTGTGTTTGTAAACATCGGGTTCCATGCATGCGCAGATCAGGATGGGATGTCCTAGGATACGTGGATGGCAGATGACACAACACCGGCTCACTTAAAATCAAAACCTTATTGCCTATGTTCTTCTTTTAAGTAATTTATTTATGGACCAATATCTTTTATTCAGAAAGCTATTTCATCAGAAAGGATAGGAGATTAATGATCACTAACGCTCGTTTTTTTTATTTTTATAGAATAGTAAAAAATATTTCCTAGATATCGATAATAAAATATTAAAAAGTTGAAAAATGTTTGTCAAAAATCTAAATCAACTTCAAACAAAAGTTAAAATAGCGAACATAATTCCTTTTCATACTTTCAGAAATTGAATAAAAAGAGTAGACTTAAATAAATGCCTAAAATAAGAAGTTATGATAACATTTTTTCTTTACCATGTCCTACATATATACCAAAAGAAAGAGGAAAAATAAAGATATTTATAAGCAAATAATTAAGTTATTACTTATTTGAAATTATTACTTACAGAACGCCTAAAATAGGTGGTTCTTGTAATTATTATTTAAAAAAAAAATAGTAATTATTATAAGTTTTAACGATCGGATGATCGGAATGGTGATCGGAACAGCAGTACTTAAAAAATGATCGGATGATCGGAATCGGATCAGCTGCCCAAACTGATCGGATGATCGGGGATCGGAACAGCAAAAAAGTGATCGGTGCCCACCACTGCTTCAAAGTTGTGGTCAAGTACTTGGTGTCCCTCTCACAACCCACGCCACAATTGGGCCACAATATTTACTGATGTGTAGGCTGAATGACATCTTTCAGGCTTTTAAGTTTAAATGTTCAAATAATACATGACATTATATCTCATGAAATCATTATATAACATATGACATAATATAGCCCAGGAATTTATGTACGTATATAGTGCTACAAATTACGTCTGCAGTTGGCGATGACATTTACCGTCTTGCGAGGGAGCAGCCGTGGGTTGTGGCAGGAACTCAGCGAGTGGCGTGGAGGAGGGAGCCGCCAGGGTGGACCACGCCTACAGCCTGCACTTCACCACCCGCGACTAAGGGCTGTGGGCGTGCATGGCTGCCAACCAAGTAAGTAACATATTTTTAAACGTATCCTATTTTTGTCCTTGTTTATCATTGTGTGTTCTCATCCTGTCCCTGTGTGCCCTTATGTACTTTCCTTCTGTCCCTGCATATTATGTAGCTCTCAGGCCTCCACCAGCCGAGGATATTGTGTCAAATGGGTAAGGGGCTCCCACTGTGTGGACGAGGGGCTAACAGTAACCTCATCCCCCGTTAGCTGTAACAGTCTGATCTTTCCCTCATACTAAACTCTTTTCTTCCTATTTTTTTCATGTTTTTTTTTTTTTGTGTGTGTGTGTGCACGCCGATGCAGGAAGTTGATATCGGATTGTCTAGCTAAGCGGGCGGTAGCCCTATGATCTATACCTATATATATTCATCTCTCTCGTGTGTAGCATTTATCTATAGGAATGTTGGGGATTAGAAGAAAGGTTTTCACGTTTGTAAACAAAACATGCTACACTTCCCTCGTCTAGTGAGGATATGGTTAGAACCCTAGAACCATGGACGACTTTTCTGGAAGAGGCTTACGCCTATGACTCCAGCTCCATAGCCTCAGTTATACTATTAAGTAGGGGGTTTTGTGTGGTGGATATTTTGAACGTTATATTCAAATTTTCACTTTGTATTAACCAAGCATGCTACACTCCACTCGGGAGTGAGGATTACTGTTAGGGGGGGGGGGAAAGGTTTTCAATATTGTATCAACCAAAACATGCTACACTCTATCTCAAGGAACAATCCATAGTAAGCTCGATTGCCTTGTTGTTAAGGAATGTACAGGAGCAGGGAAAGGCAAATACATGGGCAGGAGTGAAGGCATTCTTTAGGGGAGAGTTTGCAGCGGACATCACCTTTGATAGGGGATGGAAGAAAGTGGAAGGAATGAAGTATGATTGGGCAGAAAGTCCACAGGCCTTCACTAACACCCTCATTTGTAAATATGCCCTGTTAGAAAGCACTTACACCAGAGAAACCCTGCCAAATCGCGACCAGTTTATCAAAAAGAAACTCTGGAGGGGACTAACCAAGGGCACCAGAGACCGGGTGGAAACGTTCCTAGACGAGGGGTATCCCTTAAATAGGTTTATAGATAGATTGGAATTTGAAAGGCAGTTTCTGCTAGAAAGAGCAAAGGCCTATGTCTGCGCGGTCCCCGAAGACAAACCTAAGACCCTGCCAGAACCAAAGGTAGGAACCACAGAATCCCCCATCGCAGGAAAAAGCGAAATGGAAGAGTTAAAGGAGATCATTAAGGGCTTAACTGACAAGTTGCAAAGGTTGGAGGTCAACTCAGTGTATTGCCCCTATTGCAGAACAAACGGTCATTCATATCGGGATTGTACTAGGCGCCCTCCTCCAGGGGCCTGTTTTGACTGCCTTAGGCCGAATTGTAGGCGCGGCTCGCCAAATTGCCCGGCGAGAACATATCGTAGAAATTGACATCCGGAGAGTCACACGTCACCTACTATCTCGGTAGTGGTCAATGGTCGGGTAGTACAAGCTTTAGTAGACACTGGTAGTGGGTATACCCTAGTTCGTCATGCAACAGCTTTGAGACTGGGGGCAGAGATCAATGAGAGAAGAACCCCTCCCAAACTCCAAGGTGTCACAGGATCCCCACTAAGAATCCTAGGAATGGTGTGCCTAGAAATAGGAATAGGTGAACAAGGCACCTCCAGGTTGTGGTTACCAGTAGTCCCCGACAATTACATCGGAAATGATATACTATTGGGATGTGACGTGTTAGGACAGGCCCCCATGACATGGAATCATAAACAAGGTACTCTGGTATGGGGCGGTACATTACACCCAATCCGCTACGTAGCCAAACGACACGGTAAAGTAGAACGAGTTCGTATAGTACCGGAGACGATCGAACCCTTCAGGCCCACCTTGAGAGTAAACAACCCGATCGAAATTCCATCCTTCCAGACTGAGTTGTATCCTCTCACGGTATCTGAGCTTCCGGGAACCATTTTGCTGGTATCCCCCCATCAAACTCCTAGGCACGATTTTGTCTGCAGAGTGACCGAGGAAAGGCAGGTGTTTGTTCCCCTATATAGTCCAAACAAAACCCACCAGATTTTCCGAAAAGGTACCTACCTCGGCGCATACGAACCTGTACAAGTAATAGAAGAGCTTAACTCACCGGGTAAAGGCCCAGATGTGGCTGAGAATAAGGTCCACACGAACGTTAGTATCAAGAATGATTTGCTCCCCCATGCTGACCACCCCAGGGAAAAGGGAAGCCGAGAAGACAAACTGAAATCCCTGTTAGCCCTCCAAGATTTCAGCCATCTTTCGGAGGAGGAAAAGAAGGTCCTTCTTCATGTCATTCAGGAAAATAAAGAACTATTCATTTTACACCCCTCAGAGATCGGGAAAATAAGAGCCCTACCGGTAAAGATTGCAGTAGATATTCGTAGAAACGCCAAAGAGAGACTACAGGCTACAGTTGTGGCTATGTGCTTACAGCAACACAAGCGTGTCGCCCCTGTTTCCTTGAAAGTGGGTGACTTTGTTATGATTCGGGTCCCAGAGAGACATTCGAAGTTGTCCCCTAAATTCGTGGACCCACGCCAGATAGTTAGACAACTAGGTGGTCACAAATTTGAGCTTTATGACCTCATTTTTAATTCATATGAAATTGTGCATAGTGATCGCCTCAAAAAGACAGACGCCCAGCCCGAGGTCCTTGATTTGACTTTAGTTGAACCAGCGAGAATCGCCTGTTTGCCTCAGCCTGACGATGACTTGTCTATCTTTACACCACACGACTATAACCCGCGTCCTCGCAATTACTGATTTATGTTTGATTCCTGAGCTTTTGCCTGCATCTTTTTCATGCGAGAGGGGAGTGCTTGAGTAATACTTTTCACTCTTACTCACTATTTTCTTTTTTTATTGCTGAGTTGATGCAGGGCACTCAGTCTCCTTAGTTGTTTGGGACCGTAATAATCGAGGGTGTAGACTAACATAGGGATAGGTATTTTTTAACCTTGAACCTCATGTGCTTTTGCTTGAAACAGACATTTTTCTCTGCAAAGACAGACTTAACTACACTTGAGCAGATGCTGTTCCTAACTTTTATTGTAACCAGCATGTGAATATCTGTCAGCTTTGGAGGTATGCAGACACGTCTTACTTACCCTTTCCTTGACACACCACTGTTAACCGTTACGGGCATTATTTTTGACGTCAAAGATGCCAGTCATCCACGTTCGTTACGATCGGAGGATAGGTGGAAATTTGTATTTTTAATTTGATGTTTATTAATGCTGGAATTACTTTAATCAATTATGCAGGATTTATATATTTCAGTGAGATTTGTTACAACGGTGATTTCACAACTTGGTGACAGGATTTTCTTTTATAGTACTGTAGACCTGAAAAACGGAGTATCAGGAGTTAGTGGTGCTGACAGCCGATGCTTCTAAGGCTCTCCAGACTTGTCCTTGTTATCACATTGTAACTATTAGGTGACTCTACGGATAACATTACCTCTTTTCAAACAACCTCATCTATTGTTGTAGACAACGCCCGTCTCAAAAATCGTGCCGAGGGTAACGACACTGGCAATTGATTGTCACGCACCGGATGAGTGTTTCTCTGCGACAGTTTTGTGTCAAGGTGTGAGTCGAAGGTTCAATTTGTAGCAAATCTCCTTCAAGGCTTTTTCCTTTTTTTTTTTCTTATTCCAAATAACTCCATTACCATGTATCCTAACGACAGTTTAGTAATTTTTTTTCTAGGATGTATCATGTAAAAAAAAAAAAGCTATTATTTTGTTTTCTCGGAATAGAACTCAGCTTCCACGTCCACGACTCTAGCCCTGTTTACCTCAACCTCTATGTACTTTACCCATTTCTTGTTACTTCCATGAATATTTGTATTATTATTGGCATTTCCCGATGTTGTATCGTTAGGCGGGCTCTGACTGGTAAACAATTCTTTAAAGCAACTGTACCAAGACCTCGCTTAGCTAGTACACATTGCGCGACTGTAACATGGGTAGGAACACTAATTTTAAAGGTCGGGTGAGTCGCAGGGTCGCGAGTTTTAGGTGACCGAGCGATGTAATGTGTATATTATAATGTACATGTGAATGTGTGACTGTATGTGTCGCAACATCATGACAGTGCCGCGCCAGAGGATGTTTACTAACACGTAGGTGCTTACGGCGTGCTTATTCGCCGTGGGAACAGCGCTAAGCCGACGGTGAAAACTGCAAGACTCAACACAGGAAGATCAACACTTCCGGAGAATTACCTACGCACACATATACCTCCTCCGCGGACTGAAGGAGGCAGAAGACAGTGGGCAGCGGTCACGAGCAGATCACACTGCTCGGGGTGAGTATGCGACAGCTCGCATAAACTTTGTAACTATTGCGTTAAACTGTTAATATAGTTAAAACTTATCATGTTTGTAATATACCAGAGAGAGAGAGAGAGAGAGAGAGAGTAAATTAAGTGAACTCAAAGTGAATTTAACGGCTCCGCTCGGCCAAAACATAATCCACATCACTTAACTTAAAGGGCTTTTGTGTTATCTCGTCAACTTCAATCAACTGGAGAAAGCAGGCAACGGTGCACCATACCTGACGAGAGATAGCAGTTCGCGCCCTTATCACAAAACATAACAATTACCCGAAAAAAAACTTATAAAAAAGGATAACATGCTGAGAGCCCTTGTCAAAGCCTTTAAGGTTCCATGAAGCGTGTGTTCTATAAACTTAACTCACAGAAACGTTAACAAGCAGCAAAGAATAAAGCGATAAAACTCTGAAGTAGCTCACTTTACATCCCGTTCCTCTCCATACCCCCCCCCCCTTTTTTTTGCCCCGCGTCACAATATTCCGGCTTTATGAAACCTTATTTGATCACCTAATGCCACATACTTAATCAAAGCTGCTTCTGTTTTTTTGGAAATTATAAATGTTTGAGGAAGAATCGTGTTTATGTGCGTGTGTTTTGCGGCCACATTTGCTCTGATGTCGTGCAGATAATATCAAACGATCTCAGGTAACCTCCAGGGATGTGCTGGAGGAGCCTTGACAAAGATACTTGACAAGCATTCGGTGACCTTCAAGTGTGACGTCATACATGGCTAGTGATATTAACACATTCCATGCGACCTGACCCACCGGTGGGTCAGGTGGTTTATTCCCTCGTTGCGGCCTGACCCACCGGTGGTCATTTTGATTCTATTTACTATCCTCCTAATTATCCAATATAGTAGCCACCTATTAATATTTTTTTTGTATTAAAGATTATTTTTTTATGGATCGGGTATTAAAGAGAGATAATCAATAAAAATAATATTGTTTGTTGACCATTAAACCATATCAATTTTACCTTGAATTGAGACTATTATTAAATATGGTAAATTACATTTAATTGGCCTTTTTTTAACTTGACCTTTGACCTCTGACATCAGGCCATGCGAGGTGCATCATTTGGAAGCATTTGTTTCGAAACTTGATGAAAATCTTCTTTTTTTTGGAAATTGACCTTGGGTGAACTTTTCGAGGTCAATGTCATAGATCAAGGTCAAGGCCATGCAAGGTGCATCATTTTGGATAAGTGTTGGTCAGAGAGGAAGGAGAAAACACGTCAGTGATAACAGGGCCCCAGATAAGTGTTGATCAGAGAGGAAGGAGAAAACACGTCAGTGATAACAGGGCCCCGGATAAGTGTTGATCAGAGAGGAAGGAGAAAACACGTCAGTGATAACAGGGCCCCGGATAAGTGTTGATCAGAGAGGAAGGAGAAAACACGTCAGTGATAACAGGGGCCCCGGATAAGTGTTGATCAGAGAGGAAGGAGAAAACACGTCAGTGATAACAGGGGCCCCGGATAAGTGTTGGTCAGAGAGGAAGGAGAAAACACGTCAGTGATAACAGGGCCCCGGATAAGTGTTGGTCAGAGAGGAAGGAGAAAACACGTCAGTGATAACAGGGCCCCGGATACGTGTTGATCAGAGAGGAAGGAGAAAACACGTCAGTGATAACAGGGGCCCCGGATAAGTGTTGATCAGAGAGGAAGGAGAAAACACGTCAGTGATAACAGGGCGCCGGATAAGTGTTGGTCAGAGAGGAAGGAGAAAACACGTCGGTGATAACAGGGGACCCGGATAAGTGTTGGTCAGAGAGGAAGGAAAACACGTCAGTGATAACAGGGCCCCGGATAAGTGTTGATCAGAGAGCAACGAGAAAACACGACAGTGATAACAGGGCCCCGGATAAGTGTTGGTCAGAGAGGAAGGAGAAAACACGTCAGTGATAACAGGGGCCCCGGATAAGTGTTGATCAGAGAGAAGGAGAAAACACGTCAGTGATAACAGGGCCCCGGATAAGTGTTGATCAGAGAGGAAGGAGAAAACACGTCAGTGATAACAGGGCCCCGGATAAGTGTTGATCAGAGAGGAAGGAGAAAACACGTCAGTGATAACAGGGCCCCGGATAAGTGTTGGTCAGAGAGGAAGGAGAAAACACGTCAGTGATAACAGGGCCCCGGATAACTGTTGTTCACAGAGGCAGGAGAAACACGTCAGTGATAACAGGGCCCCGGATAAGTGTTGATCAGAGAGGAAGGAGAAAACACGTCGGTGATAACAGGGCCCCGGATAAGTGTTGGTCAGAGAGGAAGGAAAACACGTCAGTGATAACAGGGCCCCGGATAAGTGTTGATCAGAGAGGAAGGAGAAAACACGTCAGTGATAACAGGGGCCCCGGATAAGTGTTGGTCAGAGAGGAAGGAGAAAACACGTCAGTGATAACAGGGGCCCCGGATAAGTGTTGATCAGAGAGGAAGGAGAAAACACGTCAGTGATAACAGGGGCCCCGGATAAGTGTTGATCAGAGAGGAAGGAGAAAACACGTCAGTGATAACAGGGCCCCGGATAAGTGTTGGTAAGAGAGGAAGGAGAAAACACGTCAGTGATAACAGGGCCCCGGATAAGTGTTGGTCAGAGAGGAAGGAGAAAACACTTCATTGATAACCGGGCCCCTGATCCGTGTTGTTCAGAGCGTAAGGATCAAACACGTCGGTGATAACAGGGGCCCCGGATAAGTGTTGGTCAGAGAGGAAGGAGAAAACACGTCGGTGATAACAGCGGCCCCGGAGAAGTGTTGGTCAGAGAGGAAGGAGAAAACACGTCAGTGATAACAGGGGCCCCGGATAAGTGTTGATCAGAGAGGAAGGAGAAAACACGTCAGTGATAACAGGGGCCCCGGATAAGTGTTGATCAGAGAGCAAGAACGAAACACGTCGGTGATAACAGCGGCCCAAAATAAGTGTTGATCAAAGAGGAACAATGAAACATGTCAGTGATAACAGCGGCCCAAAATAAGTGTTGATCAGAGAGGAAGAATGAAACATGTCAGTGATAACAGGGGCCCCGGATAAGTGTTGGTCAGAGAGGAAGGAGAAAACACGTCGGTGATAACAGGGGCCCCGGATAAGTGTTGGTCAGAGAGGAAGGAGAAAACACGTCAGTGATAACAGGGGCCCCGGATAAGTGTTGGTCAGAGAGGAAGGAGAAAACACGTCAGTGATAACAGGGGCCCCGGATAAGTGTTGGTCAGAGAGGAAGGAGAAAACACGTCAGTGATAACAGGGCGCCGGATAAGTGTTGGTCAGAGAGGAAGGAGAAAACACGTCGGTGATAACAGGGGACCCGGATAAGTGTTGGTCAGAGAGGAAGGAGAAAACACGTCAGTGATAACAGGGGCCCCGGATAAGTGTTGATCAGAGAGGAAGGAGAAAACACGTCAGTGATAACAGGGCCCCGGATAAGTGTTGGTCAGAGAGGAAGGAGAAAACACGTCAGTGATAACAGGGGCCCCGGATAAGTGTTGATCAGAGAGGAAGGAGAAAACACGTCAGTGATAACAGGGCCCCGGATAAGTGTTGATCAGAGAGGAAGGAGAAAACACGTCAGTGATAACAGGGCCCCGGATAAGTGTGGGTCAGAGAGGAAGGAGAAAACACGTCAGTGATAACAGGGCCCCGGTTTAGTGTTTGTGATAGTGGAACGTTCAAAAACGTCAGTGATAACAGGGGCCCCGGATAAGTGTTGATCAGAGAGGAAGGAGAAAACACGTCAGTGATAACAGGGCCCCGGATAAGTGTTGATCAGAGAGGAAGGAGAAAACACGTCGGTGATAACAGGGGCCCCGGATAAGTGTTGGTCAGAGAGGAAGGAGAAAACACGTCAGTGATAACAGGGCCCCGGATAAGTGTTGATCAGAGAGGAAGGAGAAAACACGTCAGTGATAACAGGGGCCCCGGATAAGTGTTGGTCAGAGAGGAAGGAGAAAACACGTCAGTGATAACAGGGGCCCCGGATAAGTGTTGATCAGAGAGGAAGGAGAAAACACGTCAGTGATAACAGGGGCCCCGGATAAGTGTTGGTCAGAGAGGAAGGAGAAAACACGTCAGTGATAACAGGGGCCCCGGATAAGTGTTGGTCAGAGAGGAAGGAGAAAACACGTCAGTGATAACAGGGCCCCGGATAAGTGTTGGTCAGAGAGGAAGGAGAAAACACGTCAGTGATAACAGGGCCCCGGATAAGTGTTGGTCAGAGAGGAAGGAGAAAACACGTCAGTGATAACAGGGGCCCCGGATAAGTGTTGGTCAGAGAGGAAGGAGAAAACACGTCGGTGATAACAGCGGCCCCGGATAAGTGTTGGTCAGAGAGGAAGGAGAAAAGACGTCAGTGATAACAGGGGCCCCGGATAAGTGTTGATCAGAGAGGAAGGAGAAAACACGTCAGTGATAACAGGGGCCCCGGATAAGTGTTGATCAGAGAGCAAGAACGAAACACGTCGGTGATAACAGCGGCCCAAAATAAGTGTTGATCAAAGAGGAAGAATGAAACATGTCAGTGATAACAGCGGGCCAAAATAAGTGTTGATCAGAGAGGAAGAATGAAACATGTCAGTGATAACAGCGGTCCCGGATAGGTGTTGATCAGAAAAGAAGGAGAAAACACTGCAGTGATAACAGCGTTTCCGGATTAGTGTTGATCAGAAAAGAAGAATTAAACAGCTCAGTGATAACAGCAGTCCCGGATTAATGTTTCTCAGAAAGGAAGGAGAAAACACGTCAGTAATAACAGCGACCCGGATAAGTGTTGGTCAGAAAGGAAGGAGAAAATACATCAGTGATAACATCGACCCCGGATAATTGTCGGTCTATGAAGAAGGAGAAAACTCTTCGGTGATAACAGTGGCCCCGGATAAGTGTCGGTCTGAGCAAGATCAAGAGAATAGACCAGGTGTTCCCACGCGCAGGATTTGACGTCATCAGCAGTATGTAGTGTAGAGAGAAGGAGGAGAGTAATAAGGAAAACGAGAGATATTTCATGCGATACTGAAACATTTCAGTTTTCCTGTGTGTGTGTGTGTGTGTGTGTGTGTGTGTGTGTGTGTGTGTGTGTGTGTGTGTGTGTCTGTGTGTGTGTGTGTGTGTGTGTGTTTGTCACTTACTCTCACACTCACTCATTCACTCACTCACACACGCACACACTCACTCACTCACACTCACTCACTCACTCACTCACACTCACTCACACACTCTCACACACTCACACCTACACTCACACTCTCACACCCTCACACTATGACACTCACTCACACTCACTCACTCACTCACTCACTCACACTTACACTCACACTCTCACACTCATTCACAGTCTCTCTCTCTCTCATATATATATATATATATATATATATATATATATATATATATATATATATATATATATATATATATATATATATATATATATATATATAATATATATATATATATATATATATATATATATATATATATATATATATATATATATATATATATATATATATATATATATATATATATATATATATATATATATATATATATATATATATATATATATATATTTATATATATATATATATATATAGATATATATATATATATGTGTGTGTGTGTGTGTGTGTGTGTGTGTGTGTGTGAGTGTGTGTGTGTGTAATGAACCTTCTTATCAAAGTATTTCTGGATATATTCTTACTCGCTGGAATTATCCTCTATTGAACAGTTCTCCTGTCCACCCTGACACCCTCTGGAACACTTTAACCTCTTCTACCCAGTCTTTTCTTACCCCTAGCTGCCCATTAATTGTCTGACTGCTTCAGTTCCTTAATCCTAAATACTAAAGTCACCCATCAAAATCAAAGAAAACGGAGCACAAGGGGTGCATCTACACCTGTGGTCAGGTGAAGACTGGTGGGTAGGTTTTAGTCGAAGCAGACGGAGGGGCTGCAGGTGACGTCAATGTGCAGAATAGGAAAATTCTGGTACGAGGTTCAGAATGCCTGGTGTATTCTGTTGATCTTGGGTCTGAGAGGAAGGAGAAAACTCGTCGGTGATAACAGCGGCCCCGGATAAGTGTCGGTCTGAGAGGAAGGAGAGAACACGTCGGTGAGGCAGGAGAAAAGACGTCGGTGATAATATCGGCCCTGGATATGTGTTGATCAAAGAGGCAGGAGAAAAGACGTCGGTGATAACAGCGGCCGGATATCCGGATAAGTGCTGGTCTGAGAGGGAGACCACACGTCGCGACAACAACATTGGTCCCGGATAGAAACGCTAGCCTTAAAGAAAGCAATGCAGAGGAGGATAAGTTGAGGTTCTTCTAGGCTAAGGCGGGAACCATCGAGGCTATCAGATCTCAGCGGAGGTTGGGTGCTTGTGGTAACGATACAAAACGCTGAGCCATTTCAGTGACGGTGGCCAGGAGGGAAGCAAGAGACAGAGCACTAAGTAAGGTAATCCAACTCAAGGAGTCAAACGGAGAACATGGCCGGATTTACAGAGAAAAGACCTACATCCCGTCATCCAAAGGCAGTGGAAGAGACTACGTGGCGTGAAAAGGTGGAGAAGGATGAACCCGAAAACACGGGCTGCGCCGTACACCGCGACGCCCGGAAGAGGAAGCTGCGCAGGATGAGCCTCATCAGAGAGAGCAGTGCGCGGACCGGTGTGGCGAGGCCAATGGTGTCCTCCTGAAAAGACGCATCCCCCGGGGTTTTGAGCCAAACGCACGATTCACAGTTCTTTCTCCAAGGGCCGTATGCTCGAAAGTTGTAAGGGAGGAGCTGGCTCCCTCACGCCTGCCCCATTCCCTTCAACCGCTAAGGTCTATGCTCAAACGTATACGATACACAGCAATCGCTGTGGAAGACTTAATATTTAAAGGGCGAGCAGCCCCATCCTTTTGCTACTGTATTTAGTGTTGCGATACAGTGAATTTACCGTACCCAACGGTTATGTTTCTTGCAAGACACGTCAACCACACCAGGACAACTCCACAAAAAAATACACAAACCACTTACCACTAATACAGCAGGGGTGCCGGGCTTTTCCCTACAAGCACCTCCCAGCGTTACAACGATAATCCTAACAGGCCTGATAGTAATACCTATTTGTAATCACTGTAGGAGGCACTTATCTTTCGAAGGGTTTCAAAAGAAGTGGTCTCTTGAAGTAAGTTCTGGAGGAGTCCTGTTGTCCTCTAGACTTAGTTTAAATCAGCACTGCCGCGAGTTAATATGGGGCGAAAGCGCTGAGGTGTTGTTAGCTTGAGAGCAGGCGATGTTGTGGGCCGGAAGCCAACCACGTGAGTCTGAAGGGGTATTTTGAATTTCCCTCGCCAGATGGCGTGGCTTTCGATCGGTTAAATTACCTTTCCTCTTTAATTACGCAAGGGCAATTATTTATTATTTCATGAAAGGAAACACTGAACTATTGTTATTCCTTTCATGGTAAATGTGTTTAGTCTTCAGGCAGTGAATACGGTGATACTGTATCGGTCTGGGAGCCGATGAGCGAAGTATTTAAGTACCATCCAAGGCTTATTTGAGCTCAGACGATACTCTTAGTTGGCTTTGAACTCTTGGCCCAAGACTAGTTCCATAAGGGAAATAGTTAATTTGTCTAATCCCCTAGTTAACTGACTTAATTCCTAACATTAGTCAAAGGGAGGCTTAAAATATGTATTAAGCATTCTTTCTTTTGCTAACCACTTTCCAAAATAATTGCAGGCTGAACATCTCAAAAGAGGTCACGTTAGGTCAGGTCACAGTGCCGCTTCCGTATGTATCGGCCTTTATTTATCGTTCCCGAAGTGATAACCTTCACAAAGTGATATAAAAGTGAAGAAGAACACTTGCATTACTTAACAAAAGGGATTAAGTGCCGGGAAAGAAGCGAAATAGCAAAAAGAGAGAAAGAATAGATACAACGCCCATCGCAGCGGATGTAAACAAAGGCGCCAGAGAGATGGCGGCCCACCAATGCTCGCGATGCCAACACTACTGCAACACAGGTATTAAATGCAACAATTGCAATTGGTGGTCCCGCTACACCTGCTCAGAAATGACCACATACTGCATAACTGCACTTTTCAATACAATCAGACGATACACCTGTCTGGAATGTGCGAAAGATTCCCACTCAGACCATGACACCCAAGCAAAGGTCATTGATGACAGTAAACATGCCGAAAGAACACACAGGACTCGTGGAGGAATAGAGAGTGCACCAAAAATAATTGAGTTCCCCCACCTTAAATGAACAAGAAGGACCAAAATACAGCCTCAGCAACAGATACCCCCCAAGAACGCCTGCAGCTGTAGCTTCTCCAGCCACCCCAACAAGTACAGGCAGAGGCAAGCCAGGGCGAATAAGGTGGTGAAAAAAAAACACAAAGAAAGCTAGCTAAAGAGAAAGTTGGTGGGAAGAGAAGGGGTGAAAGTGATGAGAAAGAAAGGATGTGGGCTTGACCACAGTGCTATTTTTATTTCTTTATTATTTCTTTATTTATTTATTTACTTTTTTTTTCCAGTTAAACACTCAGCCGCTCACACCCACCCACCCACACCCACACACACACACACTCACTCCCACAACTGAAATCTCACAATTGCAATCGGAGGGACCACATCTCTCCCTAAGACTCAGACTACTGGAGAATATTTCAGTCTCATTGTGTGCAAAGATAAGTGTGCAGGTACTTTCCTCATTTTGTGCAATAACTAAGTGAGACAGTTTTCTTCAGTAGATACACAGCTAATCCTAACATACACGACTGCCGTTGCTGTGAGTTCAGGTTGCATTTATGTCAATGTAATTATGTGAATGATTGGTTAAGAATATTGATTTTCTAGTTACTGGTGAATGTCAATTTGTTGCTGTCTCGTAATTATTGCTTGTGGCGTGTTTTCATGTATGGTGGCGCTGCTCTTTGGAAACCATATGTGTTCTCTGTTTCGTATCTGGGTTAAGTTGTGATAATGTTCTGGCTCTGTTGTTTTTATTGTTTCCCAATTTTGTTTTGCTCTTGTGTCTATTTTCATATTCAGAGGGGTGATATTATACTTTAGATGTAGTTCCTCTGCTCTTCCATCTTCCTCCTCTCTATTATTTATAAATCTAAGTGCTGTGTTGATAATTGATTGCATGTTAAGTTTTTGTGTGTTGGATATTGAGCATAACGGGACAGGTGGGCATTCCATTATTGGTATAAGCAAGGTTTTAACAAGGGTAACTTTTGTTTTTGCAGGTAAGTTGCTAAATCTTCTGAGTTTAGTTAAAACTGCGTTGCCTTTATTTTTAACGATGCTGCAGTGACTTCTGATGCCGGTCGAACTTATGTTTAACCCTAGGAGCTTTCCCTTGCTGCAAGTTTCTATATCTCTCCCGTTGACTGCTATTTTCTTTGTCTTATACTGTGCAATAGGTATTATTTTAAACTTTTCTTCACTTGTCTGAATTTTCCATGCTCATTCATATTTACTTATTCTTTCAATTTCCCTTTCCACTTTCCTTTTCATCATTTCCTTGGACTTGCTGGGTGAAGTGATGACCTGTGTGATGTCGTCTGCAAATAGTATATCAAGGCATCCCGGTCCTGGTGATGGTAGGTCGTTTGTATATAAAGTATAGAGTGTGGGAGAGAGAACACTTCCCTGAGGTACTCCGCTCAGTAGGTTAATATCGTTGCCGTTATCTTTACCAATTTTTACTTTTGCTTTTCTATTTTCCAAAAAATTGCAGAGGGTCTTTTCTAGGATGGTAGGTAATTTTAGGCGTAGTTACTTATACTTTAAGCCATTATGCCAAACTTTGTCAAATGCCTTGGCTACGTCTCTCAACACCACGTACACCTGTTGTTTGTCTGCTAAGGCGTTGGCTATTGTTTCATAAGTGGTGGAGATGGCTGTTGTTGTTCCTTTATAAGTTTATACGCTCTAAATCTATGCTGTTTATCTTTTAGGATGTTATGTTCTGATAGAAAAATATTTAGTCTTCCTAGTATTATTTTTTCATAAGGCTTTCCTGGCACATCCAGCAGTGAAATGGGTCTGTAATTTATTGGTTGAATGGGAGACTTGATGTTCTTAGGTATAAATTTTATAATGGCTCTTTTAAATATCTGGGGAAAATAGCCCGCAGAGTAACATGCGTTGTAGAGGCTTGTCAATTGTTCAAATGCTGTATCTGTACAGTTCTGTAGTATTATTTTACTAATGCCTGAATAACCCGGTGCTTTATTTTTAAATTTCTGTATGTGGCTTTTAATTTCTTCTTTGGTAATAACTCTTGTCTGGGTGTTTTCATTACTTAATCTACAGATGTTAGATGTAGGATATGAAGATACTCTAAGATGGTTGATATTAATGTAAGTGTCAATATGATCAGAGTGTTGTCTATCAAATTTAGCTTCTTCGTCAGTTATTCTGAAAACATCTCTCCAAGTTCTCTCCATCAAAGTACACTTTTCTGTGTCTGTGTAATATTTGTTGCCATCCTTATCTCTCATATAGTTAGTATGTATTATATTTTTCCCCATCAATACATTAAGTTTATTCCAAAATTCCTTACTGCTCTTGCTGTAGTTCACTAGTTCTCTAATTTTATCATCCCAGCTCTTATTATGGTTTTCTTTGCATCTTTCTCTTAGTTCTGCTCGTATTCTTATATATTCCCTGTAGCTAGCGTTAGTCCATCCATTATGTTCTGCATGATGTTGTAGTAGGTAGGTTGAACTGGTTTTCTAGATTTCTGATTTCTGGTGTTGTTTTTAGTTGGTATACATATTTGTGGCTAGATTTTGGTATTGCTTTATCTATTGCCTTTTTTTATTGCTTCCATCCACTCATTAGTTGCGGTCTCTATTTGTTCTAGGTTACAGTTATTTAAGTTATTTAAATGTATCTTATTATCCAGAGTTTCTCGGAATAATTCGAGTTTGCTTTGTTTGTTTTATATGTTGGTGGCGTTTCAACTATAAATGGTTGTGTTGAGAGTCTGAGGATTATAGGGATGTGATCAGAAGTTGTTATTTCCCCAGGTTCAGATAAGTAGTTCAAGTAATGATGTTTATTAGAGAAGATTTTATCCGGGCTTGTGGCAGAGTTCATACTTATAAAAGTAGAGAAATGGGGGCCGAGGTGGAGCATTTTGCCTTGATTAATTAGGTTAACTTAACTTTTTCCAACTGTATTGCTGTCTCCGTTGCCAATAATGCGAATAAGGGAACTCCAAAGTTCAATTATATACCTCATGGGAATGATAAGGCCACATATAGAAATACCAAAGTCAGCTCACCCATGTGGAAGAGCAACACCCATCTACTCAACCTGTCACTAATATATACAAACATACTAGGTTTGTACACAAGCAACAACCAATGTAAAATAAACTCCCTGGAAAGCCTTGCTGCGGTGATACGATATATCCTATCTTTGTCAGAGACCCACCTAAACCCTATAATCCTAGACCCATAAATTAAGATTAAGGATATAACTCCTACAAACAAGATAGCCAAAGCCGTACACATGAGGGAGTCATAATCTACGTCCCTGAAGCAATCCCCTGCAAAACACTCTTGACTCACTCAAATGGAGTGTGGGACAGCATTGTAATAGAAATGACCGTGGGCAGAAGGGTGATTAATATAGCAACAGTCTATTTCCAACCATATGGCTCTCCCCTGGAAATGAGCGAGACCTTAGACGCCATCGCAAACTTACCAGAATTTGCTGCCCACACCCGAGAAACAATAATTACAAGATATTTCAACCTCCTACACTATACCTGGAACCAGCACGGCACTATAGAAACAGAGATAAACACCAGGAAGTTAAAATTGCTCAATGAGTTTATGGGAACCATGCTTCTGTCCCAGCAAATACAGGTCAACACAAGAGTAAACAGCATATTGGACCTGCTCTTCACAAATAATACCAACATTAGAAATAACAGTAATATCCCCAACCCTCCACTCTGACCACAACATAATCAAAACAACAACATAAATATCACTGGAGAGGTCAGTAAACCATATAACCAAATATTTACCATACCCTGACATAAAGCTGCACAAAACCGATTGGGGGGAAGTAAATAAAAGAGTAAACTGGCAAGAGTAACTAAAGCAGAGCAAGACAAGTGAATGCTTGGATATAACAGAAGAACACCTAAGCCATGCACTGTACAAATACTCCCCAAAGAAAATCACAAATCACCAAATGGGAGACTGAACATCACAAAGGAACACAAATACATAAAAATGTTAATTGGGAGAAGAACCAAAGTAGTGAGCGTAATCAACACACAAGAAGAAAAACAGTTATCCTCAGAGCGAATAATAAAGGCCAAAAAAGAGATAGTGGACTTAGAAGCACAATTAAATAACTCCCAAGAGAAAGAAATGCGTAGAGCCATAACCTCAATAAAAACAACAACAAACACTTCTTTGGCTTTGCAAAAAAAAAAAAAAAATCAGCAATGAAGAGCAAGATAGGACCCCTGACCACTGAGGATGGTCAATCCATTACAACATCAGCCCAGGAAATGTCAGACATCTTTCAGGTCCAGTATGTCAGGTTCTGGAGTACTCCAACACACATTCAAGACACAGATTACTCATTGGAACGACACACGTCATCACAGGAACAGACCCACCCCCTCCCCAATATACCCATAAACAAGTGCTATGAAGAGCCGGCCATCTCATAAGTGAAATCAGAGGCAGCACCAGGACCATATGACATCGGCTCCATGGTCATCAAGAAATGCAGGCCTTCCCTGACAACGTCCATTCCGTGTATTATGGAAAATAAGTCATTTGAAAATTGAGACATCCCTAAAATATTCAAGCAATCAAACATAACACCAGTCTATAAAGGATGACCCAGATCAGACGCAAAAAAAACTATAGACCCATCGCCCTTACTTCAAACCTAATAGAAATATTTGAGAGGGTGATACAGAAAAACATTGTTTAACACCTAAAAGACAACAAATTACTAGCTGACTTCCAACACGGCTTCAGAGGCAAAAGATCCTGCCAAACATAATTAATATATTCCACAATGCTGTACTTCAATTGCTGGGGAAAAATGAGTGTACCTCGACTTTGCCAAGGCCTAATATAAAGTAGATCATGAGATCCTCCTCCAGAAAACCACACAAAATGGGTATACGAGGCAAGATGGGAAGGTGGATCCGAGCCTTCCTGACAAACCGGGAACAGGTGACGTATGTGGAGGGAGCAGCATCACCTGGTAATATGGTCAGGAGCGGTATCCCCCAAGGCATTGTCCTCGGCCCCATCCTCTTCCTCATAATGGCAAATGATATAAACACAGATATAGAAAATCCATTCTTATCATTCGCAGATGACACGCGAATCTTTACTCATAAGTAATATGCAGGATGGGATAAAGCTATATAAATATCTACAAATGGTATATAAATGGGCAGAAAGCAATTACATGACTTTTAATGATGAAAAATTCAAAGTGATTAAGTTTGGAAACAATAAAGGACTAAACACATCATACAAATGTCCAAAAGGTACAACCATCACTACCACACCACACATTAACAACCTGGGAGTGACTTTATCCTGCAATGCAACCTTTGATACCCACATATAGAAAAATGTGGCAAAGTGCAGCCAACTAATGGGGTATATCTTAAGAACCTTTCGGACTAGAGACCCCGCAGCTCTCATCACTCTCTGGAAAGTACTAATCATCCCACATATATATTATTGCTCCCAACTATGGACCCACCACAAACAAAACCTAGTTTCACAACTAGAGGGAGTATGAAGAACAGTTACAGCCTGCATTAAAACACCGGATCAACAAAGGGAAGACAAAATAAACTACTGACACAGACTAACAAGACATAGATTATACTCAATTGAAAGAAAAATAGAACGATACCAGATTATATACACCTGGAAAATCCTCGAGGGACAGATCATAGCACCAAAGACAGAACCAATAAAGTGCACAAAGCCAGACCATCATACTGCTGTGCACGAGTTAAGACCCTCCAACACAACAATATATCAAGAAAGGGCACTCGTCTTTTCAACTGCCTCCCAGCCTACATCAGAAACATCAAGGGGGTGGAGACTGACACCTTCAAGAGGGAACTTGACAAATTCCTGGCCACAGTCCCGGACCAACCAGGAGTACCGGGCTACACTTCAGCGTGACCACACGGGGCTTCGTGGTGCAGTGGTTAGCACACTCGGCTCACAACCGAGAGAGCCCGGGTTCGATTCCCGGGCGGAGTGGAAAAATTTGGGCATCTTTTCCGATACCCTACGCCTCCGTCAACCCAACAGTTAATGGGTACCAGGTATTAATCGGGGGGGCTCCTGGGATCTGTTCCCTTCTCCAATAATTCCTTCCCCCTCCTGTCTCTCTCCGGCATATGACCACAGATGTTGCGCCGACTAAACGAAACTTTCCAACTTTTTCTCAGCGTGGCCACAAGCATCCAGCTCCATCGTGGACCAACTAGAACACCTACAGTGAAGTGAAATGTGGCAGGAACGCCGTGGCATCTCCTCAAACAACACCAAGGGAACACTAACCTCCTGAGGCAGGATTTTTTCAAGTTCATAATCCTTCTGAGGTATGAAACTTACCATAATAAAATCTCTGATATACTAGCAGCCTCTTGTGGCGAAGGATGGCATCCCTAGGCCTTGAGGATGCCAACGAAATGCTTTCAGCAAGGAAAGCAAAGAAACACAAAGAAAGAACAAACAACAGCAGACCTGCTGGTCCTTACGAGGCTGTTTGTGACAAGCTACACTAACTATCCAATCAAAGGTGGAAGATGAAGGACAGCAAAGGAGAAGGCTCCTCCCCACCCCCCATCCCTCCAGCCAAAGCTGGCAGGAAAGGAAAAAGAACCATGCAGCATGGAAAAACTGCATGGAAATTATGTAGGAAAGAGGAAATAACTACCATTACTGCTACCACTAACCGGACGATAAAAGCGGACGACACCAGTATTTGAAAGAACTTAACGTTATTACGACAATGAGTAATATCTTAGTTGCTGGTTGGATTCAAAATACTTGTCTAATCTATTCTTGAAGGCCGTAACTGTTGTAATATCAACGACATCACAGGGTAGAGAGTTCCAAACATTAACAACTCGATTGAAGAAGAAGTGTTTAGCTTCGTGCGACGAGAATCTTTTACCACTTATCTTCAAATTGTGATTTCTTCTTGTTCTATTTGATCGATCAACTGTAAAGTAATCTCCCGTATTAATATCATTGAATCCTTTAAACATTTTAAACACTTCTGTTAGGTCGCTTCGCATTCTTCGTTTTGATAGGCTGAATAAATTTACTTCTTTAAGCCTTTGTTCATATGATACATTTCTCAACCTAGGAATTATGTTTGTAGCTTTTCGTTGAACCCGTTCCAACTTTTCTATGTCTTTTCTGTAATAGGGAGACCAAAACTGTACACAGTACTCTAGACGGGGTCGAACTAACGAACTATACAGTTATAATATTACTTTTTCCGATTTATTATTAAAGACTCGTCCGAAGAAGCCAACCAATTTGTTTGCAGTTTTAACTACCTGTGAACAATGCTGACCGGGCTTTAAATCACCTGATATAGTGATTCCAAGATCCTTTTCTTTACTTACTGCAAAAGGGAGGGGATCGAAGGAAGAAAGGATGAAAACAAGAGAGGGAAGGATGAAGGAATTGGAATGGAAGAGAAGGCGCTAGGAAAGGGAGGAATGACTGAGGGGAAGGCAAAAAGGACTCGAGGGAGTGAAAGTATGGAAGGAAGGAAGGAAGGAAAGGAAGGGAAGGGAGGAAGAGAGTGAAGTAGGGAGGAAGTTGAAGGTAGGAAGGAAGGAAGAGGGAGGGAAGGAAGGATTAAATGATGAGTGAATGGAAGAATCATCTGCTCTGGCGACCTGTGGCAGCTTGTGCGGCAATATAGTTGTCAGTTGCCGCCAATAACAGAATATCACTAATTTGTTTCCATTTCCAGTTTCAACCATGAATGTTTTCTACTGTTTACAAATATCAGGTTATCCATTACTTGCAGGTGATTGGTTAAACGTCAGTGAATCCTTGCCTCCTCGAGGTTGGGCGTTCTGTATCGTCTCCGTCAGTTCTTCTCCCCCGCACAGTTGATATCCATATACAAGGGCCTTGTCCACCCTCGTATGGAGTATGCATCTCACGTGTGGGGGGGCTCCACTCACACAGCTCTTCTGGACAGAGGGGAGTCTAAGGCTCTTCGTCTCATCAGCTCTCCTCCTCCTACTGATAGATACTCATAGATATCGGTATTTTCACGCTGACTGCTCTTCTGAACTTGCTAACTGCATGCCTCCCCCCCTCCTGCGTCCCCGCTGCACGCGACTTTCTACGCATGCCCATCCCAATACTGCCCAAACCCCTTATGCAAGAGTTAACCAGCATCTTCACTCTTTCATCCCTCGCGCTGGTAAACTCTGGAACAATTTCCTTCATATGTATTTCCTCCTGCCTACGACTTGAAATCTTTCAAGAGAAGGGTATCAGGTCACCTCTCCTCCCGAAATTGACCTCGCTTTTGGCTACCTCTTTGGATTATTTTTTGGAGCAGCGAGTGGCGGGCTTTTTTTTATTATTGTTTCCTTTTGTAATGCCCTTGAGCTGTCTCCTTTGTTGTAAAAAAAATGGTCTCAATGACGCTTACGAGGAGAGCTTACTGGAGGGAGGAAGGGGGAGGGCCCACAAACGGAGAGGAGGGGCCGGAGGGCCCACCCACACCGCCACCCCTCACACTCCACCCCCAGGGAGGGCTCTGGACTGACACGTACCATACGCGTACCGTACAGGACAGGAGATAGTGGGAGCGCACAGCGACCTGTCTCAGGCTGCCTGCGGTCTGATTCCGGTTCACTTACCTCACAACGTCCACGAGTGTAGCACTGTGAAGTGGCTACGACATTTTCGTCAATGAGCAAAAAATACACTCAACGGTTTCGGTAGGAATGGCTGAATGACTCAAAATATAGCAGGTGGCTCAGCAGCTTACAATTAGATGATACAAAGGCATATTGCAAGCTATGCAGTTTCTCACTAAGTGCACAGCTGAGTGACTTGGAAAACACAAAGCCACAGCTAAACATAGACGGGCCGAGGAGCCATTCAGTTGTCAGAAACAAAGAACCTTGCCATTTGAAAGAGTTGGCAGTGATTCCAGAAAGTCGCAGGCACAAATGGCT
Organism: Eriocheir sinensis; assembly: GCF_024679095.1. NCBI lineage: Eukaryota > Metazoa > Arthropoda > Malacostraca > Decapoda > Varunidae > Eriocheir > Eriocheir sinensis. Next base: position 151,780 of record NW_026112099.1, read on the forward strand.
ATGTTCATTGCAGAACATTGTGCATTGCGTTTGGTAGATTATCTGACTGATATCATTAAAGCAGAAAAAAATCAGGTATACTCCAGCACCTTTTGGTCATGCAAAACATTTATATACTCTTTACACGTACACATTAATCTCAGACAAAGTAATATTGTATTTCGTTTCAAAACTAGGATGTTTTATTCAGCTACTTCTTCAGAGAATATCCTCATGCTTTTAGCGACTTTTAGCGACATTTTGCGACTAGTCTAACGACAAGTAGTAACTGAGAGTTGGCAACTCTGAGCAGAAGCACCCTTCAAAACATACTAACGGAGTGTTTTGAACATACGGCAACTGCGACTCTCTCTCTCTCTCTCTCTCTCTCTCTCTCTCTCTCTCTCTCTCTCTCTCACACACACACACACACACACACACACACACACACACACATTAATATTTTAACTTCAATCCTTTTAGGTTAACTTTCCATGTCTATAGTCATCCCGTAACACTTCTATCTATTTTTTTTCTCAACAGTATTTTAACATGTAAGACGATTTGTATGTGTGTGCGGTTGTGTGTGTGTGTGTGTGTGTGTGTGTGTGTGTGTGTGTGTGTGTGTGTAGAGAGAGAGAGAGAGAGAGAGAGAGAGAGAGAGAGAGAGAGAGAGAGAGAGAGAGAGAGAGAGAGAGAGAGAGAGAGAGAGAGAGAGAGAGAGAGTATACTTATTTTCAGGAGTAGCCGATCAATGGCTTCTGTTGAGACAGTATGGTGTGTGTGTGTGTGTGTGTGTGTGTGTGTGTGTGAATTGATTTGAATTGAATTGAATTTATTGATCAAGCTCAGACTTTAAAAAGTATGGAGCCCAGGTCCTCCAAAAGAAAAAAAAAAAAACCATAATACGTTGTCCATGCAACAAGTAAATATCTGGTTATATAACTAACCAAAACAAACACAACAATAATTAAATACATTGACAAAAGTAACAAAAACAGGTACTAAGAAATAAAATAAAAAATGAAAGAGAATAATGACTGACAACACCTTACACTCATCTGAACATGCTTAGCACTGGTCTCAAGAATAGAACTAAATTTTTCATAATGGTAACATTGATCGTTTGCATCAGTAATATATATTTGAAATGTGATGGCCTGTTTATATAATAGCTTGGTATGTACTTATCACGCAACCTTACAATTTCTCTATCAGTGCACTAAAAAATAACATGAAATGCATCTCCCACAACACCAGCATCACACTTATTACAAAGCCGATCTTCTGTACTTACACCTTGATGCCTGCCAGCATTAACAGGCAATATGTTGTTACAAGTTCTTAATCTTGTCACCATTATTATGTTGCTCTCCTGTAACCTTAAAATATAACACTCCATGTCATAATCCACCTTAAAAAAATTGTAGTTACTACATAACACAATATCATAACCAATATATCCCATACTCTCCTTTACATTAATCACATTAGTAGTATCATATTTTGTTTCGCAGAAATAAATAATATAATAACTTTTAATAAAATCGACAAAATCCCCTGAAAGAAAATTTGATCTGATGCCACAAACATTAAGGGATAATACATCAAGAGAAATAGGGTTTAGAGCCTACAGGGCTATTTTTATTTCCTAGGGGAGCAGTCTTAGACACGTGCTGTGCCCCAGCACTCTCCTAGGCATTTATAAGGTAGTCCAGATATATTTTTTTCCAATCAGACTGAGTAATTTCAACTTTTTTTAAGTCATCAGGATCATTTAAGGCCACAGGTCTATCCCCACTCTGGAGCCAGGCTAGAATACACCACTCCATTGTGGCCACATTCTTCACCATTCCCTGCTCATTAACCATACACAACATTTTAGCCCTCATTGAGGTGAAGTCATCATTTACATACACCATTCTTTGGGTGCCTTTGAGCTTTTTCTTGTTGTACATTATTTCATTCTTCTTCTTTTTGTGGCAGAACCTTACAATCACAGGTCTACCTCCCTCTCTGGGCTTTCCCAAACGGTGCACAATCAAAAATTTCTCCGGCTTGATTTTCACTCCGATGTTGTCAGCAAGCCTCCAGCCCCAAAATACGCAAGTTCTTCATCCGAGAGTACTGCTCCAGCTTGTCGTTGCCAAAGTTGAGCATAAGGCAGTTCCGCTGCATTTCAGTTGCTCTGCTTTCCATCTTGTCGGTGAATTCCTTGATGACAGTCGTTACAGCCGTTGACACAGCAATATATATTATGCTGGCCAGGCCGGGCAACATTACAGCAGATACCTCCTTAGCTGTCCTGCTCACACTCCTGCTCTCCTTCCCCTCAATGTTGCTGGCTATATTGGCAAGCTTCTCTTCTACTTTTGCCTTCACCAGATCTTCTAGTACGGGAGCAACGTTGTGTGACATTGTGTTGACTGTGGTGATGGGTCTGAGCAAGTAAGAGGTGTGCAGTTCAACTAACAGCTGTTTGTTTGCATTGGTGAGTCTTGTCCTGCTCGGGAAATCTCCATATTACCTTCAATACTGGCAGTATAAATACACTTTAGGCTCCAGAAGTGTATATCAGAGGTTGCCAGGTGCTCACTGCTTCCATCAGTAAGAGTATAAATCCCAAATATGGTCGTGTGTGTGTGTGTGTGTGTGTGTGTGTGAGAGAGAGAGAGAGAGAGAGAGAGAGAGAGAGAGAGAGAGAGAGAGAGAGAGAGAGAGAGAGAGAGAGAGAGAGAGAGAGAGATCTTTCAGGATTAGGCTATTCAATAATTTATGCAAGGACATAATTAACCTACTGTTATACTCATTTTTTGTTTTTTTTATATATTGCACAGCACCGGTCGTTATAACACTGGATGCTGGACGATATATAACAATAATAAATATAACAGTAGGCTATATCTTGTTAAATAAACGGTATATTGATCGCATATTTGTGGAGTAGAGAACAACGTATATTGATCGCGTATTTGTGGAGTAAAAAACAGCGTACATTCATTTCTCATACACTACGCAGTCGTGGGCAGAGTGGTGATGATATAATAAGCTAAGGAGGATAGAAACCCTATGCCTTGGCTATACTCTGAGGAAAGCCCTCACGGAACCTCCCATCGCCTCGGCGCTGGAGAACGAACTGTGAATCGAGCGTCTGGCGCAAAACGCCGGGGGAGGCGTCTTTGCAGGAGACAGGGTCCGTACTTATAAATAAATTTATGTGAGACGTAAACTGAGACATATCCGAGTATTAACAATGTCGAGACATAACCCCCTTCCTTACGTTTCACCCCCTCAACATAACCAGCTCGACATAAGCGAGTATTAGTACATCGTTGACAAACCCTGAGCTGCACATATGAAAGGGATGCCAACTCAAAAGCCATGGACGCCAACAGCCAGCCACGACCTCTAGAGCCCCTCAGCAGCCAGCGAGGTCAGCAGCAACAGCAGCAGCAGCTACACCAGCAGCAGCAGCTTCTTCAGGAGCAGCAGCAAGAGGGTCCCTACCACACCAGGTAATCCCGCAATTTCCTCAAACTCTCGCCGCTTCACCTGAGTTTCTTGCACAGTGAGGGGGAACTTGATGAAGCGTCTCACTATATGAGGCTGTGCAAGGGCGTACACAGTCTCCCGGGTGATCCTGCTGACGGTCTGTTGTGAAGGCCCCAAGTCGTCGCTGCTACACTGCTGCATTTTGCCCGTAGCAAGATACCTCAGTGTTATGAGGACCTTCATCTCAGGGGAGAGGGCTCGGTTCCTGTTTGTAGGAGCAGTCAAGGCCTCACGCACCAAATCGGTCACGAAGAGTATCCCTGCACGGTCCAAGCGGTACCTATTGATCAATTCCGGGTCCGAAAGTTCATCAAGGACGTCTCTTCGTGCCCGAAAAGTCCTTAGCTGCCGCAGACGCGCACACACTACCTCCGCCATCTTGACTGTTATGCTTCGCTTATGTCGACCTAAGGAATGCAATGTTACCTCCACCCCGCGCGTAGCTGGCGAGTCAGTTTAGGTTCCGCTTAGTTGAAACCTAAGGGTTATGCTTCCCTTACGTCTCGGTGTCCGCCATTTTCTTGATTTATGCCTCATATAAGCGAAACATATTCTTTATAAGTACGGGCCCAGGAGGACACCACTGGTCTCGCCACACCGGCCACACACCCCTTCCCTGGTGGACGGCACAGGCACTGCCATCAGCGGAAATTGTAAACGGTGCTGCTTCACGGGGCTCTGCCCATCTCCCGCTCTCTTCATGTTGCTTACGACTTTTTTTTTAAGATATGATTTTTTATATTTAGGCAAATATATATATATATATATATATATATATATATATATATGTATATATATATGTATATATATATATGTATATATATATATATATATATGTATATATATATATATATAAACATGTGCAGGATACTACATCGGCTGAACCTTCGTGAGTAAAAAAAGACACTGAAGAGGCTTCTAGAAATGTGCACAGTTCGTGCCCCTTACATTACAATGTATTGCATGCATTACATGCATTCATCACACACGCCCCCCCCCCCTCCCCCCCCCACACACACACACTCACACACACATTCTTTTTTACATCAAAGAAAACAGTTCAAGGGCTTAAAAAATGCAAAACAAAAACAAAAATTACGCTACTCACTGCTCCTAAAAAAGATTAGAAAGGAGTTGCCGAAAGAGAAGTCAATTGCGGGAGAAGAGGTGTCCTGATACCCTCCTCTTGAAAGAGTACAAGTCGTAGGCAGGATGAAACACAGATGCAGGAAGATTGTTCCTGAGTTTACCAGCGTAAGGGGCCGAAATTGACCTTTTACGCCCGCCGCTTCCCCGCGTATCACACGATTATAATTGTTTCTTCATACCTTTTTTCTCTTCAGATTGATCTTTCACTTCAGGTCCCGAGGAAATCATATCAATATTTGATTTTTTATGGATACTTTAACGTAAAAAATATTGTTTCGAGAAAAAAGCCTCTAAGTTTCCAGTCGATACCTCTCCCTTATGGCTGGTCCCAAATGTACAGTTTTCACATATGAACATCATGTGAATGAACGCACCCAAAATAATCATCAACCTTCAATAAATATGTATACAAATATACGAATATGTACGTTTACTTAGCACAGGGGCAGTAGCCATGCAACCTCGCATCAGCTGCTTTTCTGTCTTCGTACCTTTGCCAGAGTTCTTGCAAAGTACCCCACCGCTGGGTGCTGTTTTACCAGTAGTGGGTGCTTCCCAATCCTCTCTCCTACCACGCAAGGGTTACTGCTACAAATGTCACACACTCCTCTCTCTTCCTTCGTTCCTCCTCTTCTAGTTTCCTGTGCGTTTTCTGTGTTTTCTCCTCTGTTTTGCCCTCTGTGATATTCATCGCTGGCACTCTCTTTGTGTCCCGTCGGGTGGCCACTCGCAAGCCTACATCACCGAACCCTCCGCGTGCGAGACCACACGCTCCTCGGTGAAGTGCGTCACTGCTTGCGCCACAGCAAATTGCATTCTTTATGTCCCTAACATCGTTATCTTTGTCAAATATGTCCTAATGGCAGAGTCTAGGGACTCATTGGCATTCTGATTCTCAGCCGTGCACCTCTCGAGCAATGCACTAATTGCCAGACGCTGGTACACCGGCATGGTGACTCTCAGCATTCCAGGGCGCAGGTACGTTTTCATGATTCCCAGGGACTTCATCCTCCGCCACCGCCCTCTGGTAAAAGCAGCAGGAATCGGGGCCTGTGGGGCAGGGACTGCACTCGGCCACGCCCCCTCGCCACCCTCCTGCCAGCTAAACTACCCGCGAGCATTTATCGGCGCTTTCTTCTTCCTAGACGGGTTTTAATAAATCGATCTTTACACCCCAGTCTCCCCTTGAGTCCACAATGTACTCAAATTAGTCAGGTGAGCGCGGAGTGTGTTAGTCAGCAGCAGGCTATTTTGTGGACTTATTATGTCGATGCATCAGATGCAACAACGCACTAATTGTATTTTCCTCACCTGTAAATATGAAACTAACGAATATAACGATAGCCATATTCACTGTTTCTCCACTCTGCGTTATGAATTGTGGGAAAACACACGTGAAGCAGCCCGCATCCGAACACGTCCGTGTTGATGCCTTGGGCGACGGGCGAAGTCACTACTTCCGTGAATGTGTATGTGTGTCTGTGTGTGTTTACTCCCAGGTGGCGTGGCCTTGTATGTGTGTCTGTGTGTGTTTACTCCCAGGTGGCGTGGCCTTGTATGTGTGTATGTGTGTGTTTACTCCCAAGTAGCGTGGACTCGTATGTGTGTCTGTGTGTGTTTACTCCCAGGTGGCGTGGCCTTGTATGTGTGTCTGTGTGTTTACTCCCAGGTCGCGTGGACTCGTATGTGTGTCTGTGTGTGTTTACTCACAGATGACGTGGCCTTGTATGTGTGTCTGTGTATGTATACTCTATGGTGGCGTGGCCTTGTATGTGTGTCTGTGTGTGTTTACTCCCAGGTGGCGTGGCCTTGTATGTGTGTCTGTGTGTTTACTCCCAGGTCGCGTGGACTCGTATGTGTGTCTGTGTGTGTTTACTCACAGATGACGTGGCCTTGTATGTGTGTCTGTGTATGTATACTCTATGGTGGCGTGGCCTTGTATGTAATGTGTGAGTGTGCGTGTGCAGGGCTGTTGCTGCATGCATGGGCATCTGTACTTGTGTTTGGGTATATGTCAATGTACCTATAAAAGGTTGATACATTAACTTGTGTAACTATTCGGTTTCACGAACGTATGTATGAGTGTATGAGTATGCATGAGTGTGAGTATATGCCTCATGTTTACATACAGACATGCCTATGTATGCATGTGCAAGTGTTTGTATGTGTGTGTGTGTGTGTGTGTGTGTGTGTGTGTGTGTGTGTGTGTGTGTATGATTATGTATGTGTGCGTCATTGGCACAATTCATTGATTTCTAAACTGCCTTCTTCCGGATTCTATCCCTCTCTCGGTTCCTTTATCTCCAGTTTCCTTTCCGGCCTTTCCATCTCTGCGGTGCTAGACGGTCACTGCTCTTCCCCTAAACCTATCAACAGTGGTGTTCCACAGGGCTATGTCCTATCACCCACTCTCTTCCTGTTATTCATCAATGATCTTCTTTCCATTACAAACTGTCCTACCCATTAATACGCTGACGACTCCATTCTGCATTATTCAACTTCTTTCAATAGAAGACCCTTTCAACAGGAATTACAGGACTCCAGACTGGAGGCTGCAGAACGATTAACCTCAGACCTTGCTATCATTTCCGATTGGTGTAAAAGGAACCGTGTGTCCTTCAATGCCTCAAGAACCCAATTTCTCCACATATCAAATCGACACAATCTTCTAAACATCTATCCCCTATTCTTCGACAACACTCAGCTGTAACCTCTTTAAACACAAAATATCCTCGGGCTATCCTTAACTCAAAATCTTAACTGGAAACTCGACATCAGAAACATCAGAAACAAGATAGACTTACTAAGGGGTGAAGCTTGTTCAGAAAATTTTGACATAATAGCGATCACTGAGACATGGATAGACACTGCTAATAGAAATTTTAGATCAGAATTTGAAATAACGGGTTATCATATGTTTCACAAAGACAGAAGGGGTAGAAAGGGAGGTGGAGTTGCGCTATATGTTAAAGACTCACTTAAATGTTTAGTTAACAATTCAGTCAAAACTAACATGGATTCAGAATCAGTTTGGGTGGACGTTTACAAAGGGAAAGAAAAACTAACTCTAGGAGTTATATACAGGCCACCCAACCTTAACAGGCAGGACACGAGTATATTACTACAGGAGATTGGCAGGGCGAATATGAGTAGAAATGTCTGCGTAATGGGGGACTTTAATTATAGGAATATAGACTGGGAAGACCTAGTGGGTGACCTGGAAGCCGAGGACTTTCTTAAGTTATACAAGATAATTTCCTTAAGCAGGTAGTTACTGAGCCTACCAGAGGAGATAACATATTAGACTTAGTCCTAACCAATAATGGGAACTTGCTACGTGAGTTGGAGGTGGGCGGAGAGTTAGGAAATAGTGACCACAGAACGGTTCGTTTTAACTTAGACTGGGCGGTAACCCGCGAACCAAACCCAGTGTTAGTGCCAGATTTTAGAAGAGCAAATTACGAGGGGCTTCGAAGACATCTTGAATGGGTAAACTGGGATAATTTAGGGATTCATGAGGGCCAGAACTGCGGATTGGAGAGCCAGGAGAACCAGGTAGAAATGTCTTACAATAATTTAGTTAGAGTAATAGTAGAGGGGCAAGGACAGCATATACCACAGCGAACACTTAGAAAAGAAAACAATGATCCTAAGTGGATGACTCGTGGACTAAAACACGAGATTGGGTTAAAGAAGGGAATTTATCAGAAAATAAAGAATGGTGAAACACATCTCAGGGGCCGGTACGTTGAACTATCTAGATTAGTTAAGAAAAACACCAGGATATCAAAAAGGAACTTTGAGATCAAAGTAACAAATGAGGCGAAAAGTAGTCCTAAGGGCTTCTGTCAGATGTATAGAACAAAAACACGGGAGAAAATTGGACCGCTGAAAACAAACACAGGGGAGCTAGTAGAAAATTACGAAAATATGAGCACATTGTTGAACGACTACTTCCTTTCAGTATTCACACAAGAGGATCGAACGACTATACCGGAAAGAGTTCAGGTGTACGACGGCGGGGATGGCGATAAATTGAGGGATATAATCATTACCAGGCAAGTAGCTCAGGATGAGATAGATAAGCTTAAGAAGAACAAGTCGCCAGGTCCTGACGGGATATTTCCGAGGGTATTAAAGGAATTAGGTGATATACTCACTGACCCACTAACCGACATCTTTAAGATGTCGGTAAATACTGGCTATGTGCCGAGCCTATGGAAAGTAGCTAATGTGACGCAGATTTTTAAAAAGGGGGACAGGTCAGTTGCTTCAAACTATCGCCCAATTAGCTTAACATCGGTTATAGGCAAGATGCTGGAGTCCATAATAGCCAGGAACATTCGGGAGCATTTAGAGAAACATAGCTTAATTCACGACTCGCGGCATGGGTTCACAAAGGGTAGGTCATGCCTCACCAATCTCTTGTCCTTCTACAATAAAGTATTTGAGGCGGTTGACAGAGATGAAAATTATGATGTAATATATCTTGATTATACTAAAGCGTTTGACAAAGTTCCTCACCAACGACTGTTGCTTAAATTACAGGCTCACGGAGTAGAGGGTAAAGTTTTGAGCTGGGTCAAGGCGTGGCTTAGCAATAGGAAGCAAAGAGTGCAAATCAATGGTAAAAGATCTGACTTGGGATGTGTTACGAGTGGGGTCCCACAAGGTTCGGTATTAGGTCCACTTTTGTTTATTATTTATATCAATGACTTAGATACAGGAATTAGTAGTGATGTTAGTAAATTTGCAGATGATACCAAGATCGGTAGAGTAATTGAGTCGGATCAGGACGCTAGTATTCTCCAAGGTGAACTCAACAGATTGTATGACTGGGCGGATAAATGGCAGATGGAGTTCAATGTAGGGAAGTGCAGTATTCTGAGTGTAGGTAGGAACAACCCCTCACATAACTATTGCTTAAATGACACTCTCATAAGCAGGTCTGGGTGCGAGAGGGATTTAGGGGTCTTAGTGAGCTCTGATCTCCGTCCAAGGGCAGAATGCATTCAAGCTAGAAATCGAGCTATTTGGGTACTGGGATTTATTTCAAGAAGCGTAAGCAACAGAAGCCCCGAAGTCTTCCTCAAACTATATTTAGCATTAGTTAGACCCCATCTTGACTATGCGGTTCAGTTCTGGTCACCTTACTATAGAATGGATATCAAAATGTTATAATCGGTGTAGAGGAGGATGACTAAGATGATTCAGGGGTTGAGAAACTTGCCATACGAGGGCAGACTCAAACAGTTAAACTTGCATTCTCTAGAAAGGCGAAGGGTGCGTGGAGACATGATCGAGTTTTATAAATGGATGAAGGGCTTTAATAAGGGAGACATTCATAAGGTTTTGTTGGTAAGAGAACCGGGTAGGACACGAAGTAATGGGTTTAAACTGGATAAATTCAGATTCAACAGGGACATAGGCAAAAATTGGTTTACTAACAGGGTGGTGGATTAGTGGAATAGGCTTAGCAGTCATGTGTTGAGTGCCAATACAATTGTCACATTCAAAAATAGACTAGATAAATTCATGGAGAGCGATATTAGGTGGGGTTAGATACACGGGAGCTTAGGGTCAAAGGAGCTGCCTCGTACAGGCCTACCGGCCTCTTGTAGACTCCTGCGTTCTTATGTTCTTATGTTCTTATGTATTATTTTACGAGATTTTTTTTTAATTTCAATGAAGACCGTGTCTACATTGGCTATAATATATATTTTCACGGGTACTGGATGGAGAGAGTTGTGGATATAAAAGATAACGCCTCCACCCTGTCTGTTCTCTCTTTCATAACTAAAGATGGTATAACCCGGTAATCAATATTCCGCAATGAAATCTCTATTTGAAGTGTCTATCCAAGATTCTGTGACTCCGATGATGTGATAATGATTTGTAGCTGCGAGGACTTCAAGTCTTCAAATTTGTTACGTAGGCTGCGAGCGTTTACATAGCAAGCTTTAATGTGATTCGAGTCGGGGGTTTCGCGGGTTGAGTGCTCCCTTACGGTGGAGCTGCTGGTGTTCTCGCCTCAGCGTTTTTTGGCTTTCGAAGAACCACTTGGTCACAGAGCAGCCTCCCGAAACGGGCTGCTCCAACAGGGTTTAAGTGGATGCCATCAGGAAGGAACAAGTCTGAATCGTATTAAAAATTGTTCCACAAGTTAGCGAACTGGACGTTTTCTTGTGAGCAAAGGGACTGAAGTCTGTTCTTTGTGCTGAAGGCCTTACTGTAAAAGCTAGATCCGGCTCCGACCCTCGGGAGGATTCATGAGATTATGATGTTACTGGCATCCGTTTTACTTTTATACTGCTTGATCATGCGGCGGTATTTCTCAAGCAGTTCCTCAGAACGGGTTGTCTTTACATCATTCGTCCCCGCGCGAATGACAAAGAGGGTGTTTCGGTCGGCATTTCTCGTGACATCATCGCACGCTGCGGTGATGTCGTCCAGTCTGGCACCTGGATAGCAGCAACGTTTTCTGCGGCCGTTTGATGAACGACCACAGAACTCGACCAGCTGGCCACGCACCATGGAGTCCTCAACTAGGCGAGTCTCAAACTCATCATCCATGGCGTGTGCCAGCACCTGGAACCTATTGAAGGTAGTGGGGCTCAGTAAATTCTTGGTTGCCTGCTTCGGTTTTTGCTCCATTCCTTACAGGTTGGAACGCGACATCCTGTGATGCAGGAAGAGAAGCATTAAGTGGGGCAGGCTGGAAGGTGTCCTGTGAGGCAGGCTGGGAGTTAGCCTGTGAAGCAGGCTGGGGGTTAGCCTGTGAAGCAGGCTGGGGGTCAGCCTGTGAGGCAGGCTGGCGGTTGTCCTGTGAGACAGGCTGGGGGTTAGCCTGTGAAGCAGGCTGGGGGTCAGCCTGTGAGGCAGGCTGGGAGTTAGCCTGTGAGGCAGGCTGGGGTTAGCCTGTGAGGCAGGTTGGGAGTCAACCTGTGAGGCAGGTAACACGTGCTCCCGTGAAGCAGGAGATTCGTCTAGAGGGCACAGTCTCGGTGAAGGGGCTCTCCAACATCGATGGTGGAGTCACTGCCACATTATTTGAAAGAAAGGGGAAAGAAACAAGAAACAGGTACTAAAAGGCCCGCTGGACGCTGCTCCGGTAAAAAAAAAAATAGAACGAGGTCAAAAGAGAGGTCAAGCTCGAGTGGAGTGCAAGCTGAAATTTTGTGCAAATCCTCTTGGAGGCTGTGGGTTATTTATTAGCTAGCTATGTACACGCGTAACTATACAGCTGGCAACACACACACGCGCTGCGCGAGACGCTGAGTTCAGTCCACCACCCCCTCTCTCGGCGGCCACACACACACACAACAAGAACTAGGGATTTGGCTGTTATTCCTACATTGTGTGCTTTCTGTGTGACTTAGCAATATACCAAGAAAACCTACGACCTTCTTTCATTCGCGTATGAGCCTGCGAGTGACGAGAAGACGAGACACATGGCGCAGTGAGTACAGCCAGCCGACATAGAGGGAGACAAGCCACCACGCTGCCAGCCAGCTAGGCCGCTACACCGGTGGATTCCCGCATTTACGCCTTTATAGTGAGTACAGTGACTCTCCAGTGCCTACAGTGACAGTGACGTGTGGATGAGTGCTAGTTTTAAGGCTCTCAAGCGCTTAAAACACGGCTGACCATCGTATCATCTACGCATCAAGGAGGAGAGAGCGTCACACCCTCCCTCCATCACTGCCAGCGGCACACTGCCTCACGAGTAGGGGTGGGCAGGTACCGGTACCAGTACCGGTACTAACGGTACCAGCTAAACGGTACGGTACCGGTACCAGATTGCTCGGTACCGGTACCAGTTACTCGGATTTATTTATTGGATTTATTGATGATTCTTCATGTCCGATTTAGTTTTTAGGTTGCTAATAAATATTGTTATTGTTATTAGACTATGATCGAGTACATCCATAATAACTATACATGCTATTTTTTTTATCGAAAAAATAAATATTCACTTCATTCAGAGAGAGAGAGAGAGATCACCACTTAGTAAGTGGATATCTCGGTGATATGGGTAGTGGGTACTCGATCATAGTCTAATAACAATAACACTATATATTAGCGTTTTCTAAAGACTCGTGGGACTCACTAACTTTTAACCCAAGACTTCGTTTTCTTTTTACTTGCCACTGTTAAATTCGTATGACTCGTTAACTTTTATAGAGAGAGAGAGAGAGAGAGAGAGAGAGAGATCATAATTATCCAATAGAGCATTAACGAAAAAAGTTTGAATCCCTTGGCGAGAGTTTCTGGCTATAAAGAATTGCACGATGGATTATATAAGATGATTAAATATTGGAGGTGAGTAGGCGAGAGAGGAGAGTGAGAGAGAGAGAGAGAGAGAGAGAGAGAGAGAGAGAGAGAGAGAGAGAGAGAGAGAGAGATCATATTTATCCAATAAAGCATTAACGAAAAGTTTGAATCCCTTGGCGAGAGTTTCTGGCTATAAAGAATTGCATGATGAATTATATAAGATGATTAAATATTGGAGGTGTAGCAGGCGAGAGAGAGAGAGAGAGAGAGAGAGAGAGAGAGAGAGAGAGAGAGAGTAGAGAGAGAGAGAGACTGATCATAGTCTAATAACAATAACAATATTTATTAGCAACCTAAAAAAGAAAAAGAATCGGACATGAAAAATTATCCAGTAACTCCAATAAATAAATAAAATAATGGAAACGGGAGCTGTGATGGAAACGGAAAGCAGGACAAAATGATGGGAGCTTGGGGAGACGGTCAGCGGGGCAGTGACTCAGCGTCTACACACAGGGCTCATACCACATGGAGGCGGGCGAGCACCGAGTGATCATTAAGCTTCCCGGAACCCAAGTGATCATGATGCTTCGCGGTACCAGTACCGATAGCAGTTATCGATACCAGGTACCGGTACCTGGTACCGATAACTGCTATCGGTACTGGTACCGCGAAGCATCATGATCACTTGGGTTCCGGGAAGCTTAATGATCACTCGGCACTGCTCATTGCCGCTAGTGCCAGTACCGTTTGGATCTTAGTGACGCTCGGCGCTCGCCCGCCCGCCTCCATGTGGTTTCACGCGGTATGGGCCCTGTGTGTAGACGCTGAGTCACTGCCCTGCTGACCGTCTCCCCAAGTTCCCACCATTTTGTCCTGCTTTCCGTTTCCATCACAGCTCCCATTTCCATTATTTTATTTGATTTATTTATTGGGGTAACTGGATAATTCTTCATGTCCGATTCTTTTTCTTTTTTAGGTTGCTAATAAATATTTTTATTGTTATTAGACTATGATCGAGTACATCCATAATAACTATACATGCTGTTTTTTTTTCGAAAAAATAAATATTCACTTCATTCAGAGAGAGAGAGAGAGAGAGAGAGAGAGAGAGAGAGAGAGAGAGAGTTACATAGATTTACATAGAAAATTAGACCACACAGACCCCATGGTACAGACTAGGTGGTCTGTCCTTAAACCTAAGTGACTTTACATTAATCAGAAGGCTCCTAAACGTTGCATTTCTACTCTAGTTGATAGTAAGTTGAAGGAAGAGAGAGTTTTCTTTACAGAAAATTTGTTTGGGTATTTCATCAGAAGTCATTAAGAAAAAAAACTCCTTTGGGTACCGGTACCGGTACCGGTACTAACGGTACTTGAGTTTTCGGTACCGGTACTATCGGTACTCAAATTAACAGTACTTGCCCATCCCTACTCACGAGAGCAACGGAGCTGCTACAGTCGGCCATCTTGGGCTGCTCTTCTTCCCCTTGTGGCTACCACGGCTCACAGCTGATTCACCACGCGACGACACCACGCCCAGGCACACATGTTAACACACATTCCAAGCACACACACGTCTAGATAGGAGGCCGAGGAGTTGATCCCCTTCTTATATAGAGTGCTGTTGTTCAGTGTACATGCCAGGGCCGACTACGAGGTCCAAGTCAGGACTACTTGCAGCCATGGGTAAACCAACGGAGTTGTCACAGCTTCTCAAGTACTTCGAGGAAACTCGACGGGCCGAGGACGCACAAAGGCGACAGGAAGACAAGGAAAGACGTCTTGAGGAGGAACAGCGACGCCAGGAGGAGGAACAGCGACGCCAGGACGAGACAAGAAGGAGGGAAGACGAGTTTAAGGCACTACTGGCAGCACTTACTGGCCAGCAGACACTTGCACCACGCCACACCCCCGATAACGATCCCGCTCGCAACTCACAGTCACCTAAAGCCGTGGCTAAACTTCCTCCACCGCTATAGCAAGATGTCACCTTCCAAAACTTCGGCGATTGGAAGAGCAAGTGGACAGACTATGCAACAATGATAGATCTCTCCACCCTTCCCCTGTCCAAACAACACGCTCAACTAAGGATGTGTTTATCCCCTGAGATGCTTCACACACTTCGCACCAGACTCAAGACCCCCGACAACACTACCTCTTCGGTCGAAGACGTTCTCAACACCCTGAAGGGATTCGTTAGGGAACAGACAAACGAGGCCCTGCGACGTAAGGATTTGTTCAGCTGCAGGCAAGAGGTCGGGGAGAAATTCAACGAGTTCTACGTCCGTGTTAGACTTCTCGTCGAGGCAGTGGATGTGTGTAAGGCAGGGGACAACGCCTGTTACGAGATGCAGCTCAAACAGGTCATCATGATGGGCGTCCGGGATGAACAACTCATCCAAGAACTCATCCCCAAAATCCCTACTTCCACTCTAGAGGAGGTAGTGCAACAGTATTATGCTTTTGAGGCGGCTCGCACAACAGCTTCAGTCATCACTGCACCTGGAAAGCAAGTTTTTGCGACGTCGCAATACAAAGCTCACAAGAAGGCGAAGCAGAAGCCTCCACCACTTCCCACGCTCAAGGAGACATGCAACTGCTGCACAAGGAAGCACGAGAAAGACGTGTCCAGCCAGCGATGCCAAGTGTCACAACTGTGGTAACCGCGGTCACTGGGCCCGTACTCCACGCTGTCCAGCCACGAAGGCTACCTGTCGCGGATGTTAGCGTGTGGGCCACTACGACCAGTACTGCAGGTCGTCTAAGGGCCAAGGGAGCGATGCAGAGACCAAAGGGCGTGCACAAGAGTCTTCACGTCAGCCACGAAAGGACTCTAAGGGCAACGGAGCTCGGCTCGTCCGTTCCACTTCACGCACCTCGCCAGCATCTTCCCCACCCGTCATCGTCACCGTCGTACACAGCAGCGGATCGAGTTCTCTTTCCATGCTGCCAGACACGGGAGCAGACGTGACCATCATCGGCCCAGGGCACCTCGCACGGCTCGGACTGTCTACCAGCGATCTCCAGCCACCACCCACCGACCCGAGATACACGGCAGACGGCTCACCCATGACGCCTGCCCTTGGATCGCTGCAGGTGCAGTTATCCCTCAAGGATGTCACGACAGAGGCGTGGATCGACGTACACAATGACGACTGATCCCTAACCGCTTCCCGCAACCCATCGCGGAGGTCACTCATGCGAGCGTGCGTGTCGAGGCGCGGAGCGGCGAAGCCCCCGCTGTCCCGGTCTCTGCACCCCCACCCACCGCACCCTCGACTCACCCTCCGCTACCCAGCCCTTCCGTCCCGACACCAGCCCTTCCCTTCAACGCAGCTACTACTCCGGCACAGGCCAGGGCGTTTTTTCTCAAGGAGTACAAAGACGTGCTCATGTCTCGGGCGGACCTCAACACTTCACCTCTGAAACCCATGACGGGCACACCGATGAGGATCTATCTACGTGAGGGTGCACAACCATTCGCGATCCACACGCCTCGCCAGATCCCGTTGGCTTTCCAGGAGGAGGTGAAGAAGGAGCTGCAGACCATGGTGACACAGGGCATCATTGCACCTGCCGACGATACTCCAGCCCCCTGGTGTCACCCACTCGTTGCAGTTGCCAAGCCCAACGGCGGCGTGAGGATCACCACTGACCTATCGAAGCTCAACGGTCAGGTGTCACGACCTGCTCACCCCTCGCCAACACCTTTCGCAGCCATCAGGAGCGTAGACCCGAAGGCAAGATACTTCACCACCATCGATGCGCTGTGCGGCTACTGGCAACTCGAGCTAGCAGAGGAAGACCAGCACCTCACTACCTTCATCACACCTTACGGCCGCTACAAATATTTACGTGGCCCGATGGGATTCGCAGCGACGGGTGACGCTTTTTGTCGTCGCGGAGACGAGGCACTGCAAGGCATCTCCCGCTGCGTCAAGTTAGTCGACGACGTTCTTCTCCATGACGAAGACTTCCTCAATCATCTACGACGAGTCAACATGGTCCTGGCCAGATGCAGAGCGTACGGCATCACACTTAACGCTGACAAGTTTGTTCTCGCCGTCGGGAGACGTACGGTTGGAGGAGCTCCAGCAAGCAGCACGCAACGACGAGACGTATGCAAGACTGTTGGAGTGTGTACGCCACGGCCTCCCATCCCACCGATACGACCTACACAACTCGCTTCTGCCATTCTGGAAGATTCGCGATGAGCTCTACTGCGACGGTGACCTCCTACTCTACGGTCCGCCCGTCATAGTACCAGCAGCGCTACGCAAGTCAGTTCTACAGCGTTTGCACGACAGCCACCGCGGAGCCGAGGCTACAAAGCGCCGTGCAGGGCAAAAAGTCTTCTGGCCGGGCATAAACGCCGACATTACTAACGTCGTGCGCGCTTGCGAAGCCTGCCAGACACTTCTACCCAGTCAACAGCAGGAGGAGTACAAGAACGACGACCATCCCACACGACCTTTCGAGTCTGTGTCAGCGGACCACTTCTCCGTGGCAGGGAAAGCATTCCTTGTCATCGCAGACCGCCTGTCTGGGTGGCCAGTCGTCTTCCCGTGCGGCAGGGACACTACCGCTGCCGCCACCATACGCCAGTTCAGGAGCTACTTCCGCGACTTAGGCGTCCCCGTGCGACTGAGAACCGACGGCGGACCCCAGTTCACAAGCAGCGCTTTCAAGCAGTTCCTGACTCGCTGGGGTGTTCGACATACAGTGACTTCCCCCCACTACCCGCAGTCTAACGGCCATGCTGAAGCGGCCGGGAAGTCCGTGAAACACCTAATCATGAAGGTCGCTCCCACGGGCAACATAGACTGCAAGGACTTTGACAGGGGCCTTCTGGAAGTCCGCAACACTCCCAACCGCAGTGGTCGCTCGCCTGCTCAAGTCCTGTACGATCACCCTCTCCGCACCTGTGTTCCAGCCCACCACGCTTCCTTCCGGGCAGAGTGGCAGGCCGAAGCGGAGGAGTGCGATCGCCGTGCAGCACAACAGACAGAGCAGGCAATACAGCGCTACAACCAGCACGCGCGTCAACCGCCCCCCCTACTCGTCAACCAGCGCGTCCGCGTTCAGGACCCTGTGTCTGGCCTCTGGGACAAGGTCGGCATTGTGATGGCGCGCGGACGATCGCGGCAGTTTCAAGTTCGCCTCCCAAGTGGACGCCTTCTTTGGAGAAACCGCCGCCACCTGCGCCCCGCAGCAGTCCCTGACGAGGACCCTGTGTGCCCGGAACCTCCTGACAACAGGCCCCGGGACCCACCAGCTCTCCGGCGATCACCCCGTCTACGTGGCCAGACTGATGAGACATCACGCTGAAGATTCCACTATCAGCTTGAAGGGGGAGGGGAGGTGTGGGTTATTTATTAGCTAGCTATGTACACGAGTAACTATACCGCTGGCAACACACACACGCGCTGCGCGAGACGCTGAGTTCAGTCCACCACCCCCTCTCTCACACACAACAAGAACTAGGGATTTGGCTGTTATTCCTACATTGTGTGCTTTCTGTGTGACTTAGCAATATACCAAGAAAACCTACGACCTTCTTTCATTCGCCTATGAGCCTGCGAGTGACGAGAAGACGAGACACAGAGGCTTTGCCTGTCTTCGTCAGTGTGAACCGAGTTTCCAATCTTTGTGTCGTCTGCAAATTTACTAATGCGATTATTGAGTCCGACATCCACATCGTTGATGTAAATAATGAAGAGCACTGGGCCAAGAACCGAGCCCTGAGAGACGCTACTAGTGACCGGCGCCCACTCTGAGTTAAATCCGTCAATCACCACTCTTTGTTGTCTGTTGCTCAACCAATTCGCGATCCATTGGTGTACTTGACCGTCAATACCTATTTGCTCTAATTTGTAAAGTAATTTATGATGTGGGACTTTATCAAACGCTTTCTGGAAATCAAGATAGACTACGTCCAGTAATTTGGTTACGTCATAAACCGTGAAGAGGTCGTTATAAAAGGTTAATAGGTTTGATAGGCAGGATCTTTTGTTACGGAAGCTATGTTGTGAGTCCCCAATTAATGAGTGGCTTTCAAGGTAACTCACAATTTTGTCTCTAATTAAGCTCTGAAGTAGCTTACCTACAACCAAAGTTAGACTAATGGGCCTGTAATTACCTGGTACTTTTTTGTCTCTTTTCTTAAAGATCGGTGTCACGTTAGCCTTTTTCCAATCTGATGGGACGATGCCTTTTCGGATGGACATATTGAATACGGTTGTGAGGGAGGAGACTATTTCGCTCTTTATTTATTTGAGCAGAGTAGAATATACTTTGTCAGGTCCAGGACTTTTATTTGTTTTAAGTGATTGGAGGGCCTTAAGGACTTCATCGGTTGTTATTTCAAAGTTAGGCAATGCACGCTCGGGATTTACATTAGTACTGGTGTTGGTGGTAGTGGTGGGAGGACTGTTAGTATTAGTAATAGTAGGTAGGAAGACACCTACCGAACGGGCGTGAGCTGCTCCCGGTGAGGATATATGGGAAGCGAGGAGGGTGCTGAAGCCCTTCAAAGATCCTTCCCATGTCCTCACTAACCATTTCCCTTTTGTCTCATCAACACCAGAGAGCAGTTCAGCATGCTCTATAAAGACTGTTCCTCTCTCTTTCTACACCACACTACATTCACACAACACACACCTTTTCCCAAAATTAAAAATAAAAAATGGCGAAAAACAACACTGCCTTGGAGTCCCCGCCTGGGGGGGGGGGCATAAATTCCCCCAGGGAGGACTCCCCTTCTGGCTGCCGACTTGAGAGGTGTCCTGATAACTCCTCGAACCTCCTCCTTATCAATTTCTGCAACATTCGTGGTCTTCGTTCTAATCTTCATTCTGTGGAACACCATCTCTCCTCCTCTAAACCTCATCTTCTCTTCCTCACCGAAACACAGGTTTCTGAGTCTACTAACAGCAACCTCTACTCTGTTCCCTCCTACTATCTCTATCCTAAATTTCAATCCAAAGCTGGATGTTGCGCCTACGTGCGCAACGACATCACTTGCTCTCGTGCCCACGACCTTGACTCTTCTGAATTTTCCACCATCTGGCTAAGACTTCATTGGCATTCTATTACTAAATACATCTGTGCTGTCTCACTCTCCCTTCGCTGAAATCTCCATCTTGGGAGATTTCAATGTTCACCACCAACTTTAGCTTTCATCCTCTTTCACTGACCAGCCTGGTGAACAAGCCTACAACTTTGCTATCCTCAACGACCTAGAGCAGTTGGTTCAGCACCCAACACGTATTCCCGACCGTCTTGGAGACAGGCCCAACATTCTAGACCTCTTCCTTACCTCTAATCCTTCTGCTTACTCTGTCAAACTGTTCTCTCCATTGTGCTCCTCCGATCATAACCGTATTTCTGTTTCCTGTCCTATCGCTCCTGTACATCTTCTGGACCTACCGAAGAGGCGATGCTTCTGGCCAGCATTTTCCTTCAGCACGGTGGGACGACCTGAGGATGTACTTTTCCGATTTCCCGTGGAATGATTACTGCTTCCAGGAGAGAGACCCTTCTGTGTGTGCCCAGCGCATCTCAGAGGTGATTGTCTCTGGAATGGAGGCATACATTCCACGTTCTTTCTCTACTCCTCATGCTAAAAAGTCTTGGCTTAATCATGCTTGTTCTCGTGCTATTAAAGATAGAGAGGCAGCTCGCAAAAGGTTCCAGAGCCTTCGAGCTCCCGCTAACTATGACCTTTACATTTCAGCCCGGAATCGTGCCAAATCTATTCTCCGACTTACCAAAACTTATTTTATCAATAGAAAATGTCAACACCTTGCTTCTTCTAATTCTTCCCGTGACTTCTGGCATCTAGCCAAAAATATCTCCTCCAATTTCACTTCTTCCTCTTTCCCTCCTCTCCTTAACCCTGACGGCAGCACTGCCGTCTCATCTGTCTCTAAGGCTGAACTCCTCGCTCAAACTTTCTGTAAGAATCCACCTTGGACGATTTTGGGCATATTCCTCCTACTCATCCCCCCTCTGACTCCTTTATGCCTGTTATTAAGATTCTTCCAAATTATGTTTTCTATGCCCTCTCTGGCCTCAACTTGTAGCAGTCACCGCTCAACTGCGTGCTCCTTCCCCTCAGTGACAATTAAGAAAATGGGCGCTGCAGAGCGGACTCAACATATATGTCCATCGTCATTGTCTGCCAGTCTGTCTTGTCGCGTCTTTATTGTTTAACTTTTCTTGTACTCGTTTACCTTTGACTGTCCGTCTATGTCCTTTTGTTGTCGACCGATTAGCACTTAGAACACTCGCTACCACCAACAATTGGTGATCCTGCAGTGTTGCTATGGTTCAAGGTGGCTTATAGCCAGTGCCGTACCAAGGGCACTCTCTCCCAGAGTGGAGGACCTGGGCAGGGTAACTTGTCCATTCGTCCGCCCTCTCCTGGGGCAAAAATCCTCACCTCCGCTCGGGGCTCGTGAGGCTGAGCACTCAGGTCGGGAGAAGCATTACGCCGTAGGCGTAGTTGCCACCTTCAGGTTTCTCCCCCGCCCTCCCCCAGGCACCCTCTGCGCCTTCCTCCAGACGCCTTCTGCGTCTCCCCGAGGCACCCTCTGCGCCTTCCTCCAGACGCCTTCTGCGTCTCCCCGAGGCACCCTCTGTGCCCTCCTCCAGACGCCTTCTGCGTCTCCTCCAGGCACCCTATGTGCGCCTATTCCAGGCACCCTCTGAGCGCCTCTTCCAGGCACCCTCTGTGTGCCTCCTCCAGGCACCCTCTGTCCGCCTCCTCCAGGCACCTTTAGCGCCTCCTCTAGGCATCTTTTGTGCCCCATGGTGCTCCTCCCGGCCCTCACCCACCCAACCACCCCCACCCCTCCTCCTCCCTGCTTTTCCGCTGGTCCGGCGACTGAGACACGCACACCGTGTGGCACACTACACAGACTCAGTGAACACTCAAACACAGTGCGACACATTACTGAGACACAGTGCCACACACTCAGTGTACACGCCACACACAGACTCGGTGTACAAGCCATACAGACTCAAGTGTATACGCCGCCACACACCACACAGACTCAGAGAGACACGCAAACACAGTGTGACACCCCACTGGGATTACTAGCTGCCCCCTGGATTAACCACCGTCTCCCGGATCTACCACCGCCCTCTTGGATTACCTTACTCTCCTGTGGATCCTCATATATAGTGCAGTGTGTCCAGCAACAGTTCAGTGCAGCACGTCCCCAGCAACAGTTAGTGTCAATGTTACATACTAAGCGTACAGTGTTGTGTTACAGTGCCTTTTTGAATACTGGTTCACTCCCCGAGCCACAGAGGCCCCTGGCACGTGCCAGCACCTATAGTACACGCAGTTCGTTTTGCTCTCACGGACTGCCGTGGCACCTGGCACATGCTAGCGCCCCTCACTTCTCAACCGGCTGTGGCTCCTGGCACGCTGGCATCTAGCGCCTTACCACGCAGACGTTCGACGCCCTTACGGACCGCCGAGGCCCCTGACACGCTGGCAGCTGGCGCCTTTAATACACGCAGTCGTTATACTCTCACCGACTGCCGAGGCCCCTGACACGTTGTCAGCTAGCGCCTTCACACGCAGTTCCCTCGACGCACTCTCTGACTGCCTTGGCCCCTGGCGCGTTTACGCCAGTGCCTGTTGCCCATCTCCACGCCGCTCGACTTCACCATACCTGACGACGACATGCAACTCTTCCTCTACTACGGCGGTGTCCTTCAGAGCACCACTCTTCTGCTCAGGACCCGTCTACGTGGCTCGCGATTCGGGAGTGCGGATTCAAGCCTTCCAGGATCTCTTAAATAGCCAACCACTCAACTCACCGCAGCTCAACTCACGCAGCCCACCTCACGCAGCCCAACTCACGCAGCCCAACTCACGCAGCCCAACTCCACGCAGCTCGACTCCTCGCTGCTCAACTCCTCGCTGCTCAACCCCTCGCTGCTCAACCCCTCGCTGCTCAACACTTCATCTCGACTTACCGTAGCTGTCCTCACTGCGCTACTCATCTCAGCTCGACTCACCGTAGCTGTCCCCTACGCGCTACTCACTTCAGCTCGACTTACCGTAGCTGTTGTCACCGCATTACTCACTCCAGCTCGACTCACCGTAGCTGTTGTCACCGCATTACTCACTCCAGCTCGACTCACTGTAGTTGTTGTCACTGCACCACTCACCCCAGCTCGACTCACCGTAGCTGAACACTACTCAACGCAATGCATCTCAGTGCAACTTGCCGCGCACCTCAACGCAACTCTACTCAGCGCAACTTACCGCGCACCTCAACCCAACTCTACTCACCGCAACTAATCACGCAACACTACACACCGCAACGCACCAAAGTCTGCCACAGCGCCCCCGCACCAGGGAAGATTTCGTTCCTCCTTCCTCGTCACTGGGGGGGAGTAATCTGTAGCAGTCACCGCTCAACTGCGTGCTCCTTCCCCTCAGTGATAATTAAGAAAATGGGCGCTGCAGAGCGGACTCAACATATATGTCCATCGTCACTATGTGTCTGCCAGTTTGTCTTGTCGCGTCTTCATTGTTTAACTTTTCTTGTACTCGTTTACCTTTGACTGTCCGTCTATGTCTTTTTGTTGTCCACCGATTAGCACTTATAACACTCGCTACCACCAACAAACTCTCAGAAGGCTTATGGACCTGATGGAGTGCCTCCTATTGTCCTTAAAAACTGTGCTTCCGTGATGACACCCTGCCTGGTCAAACTCTTTCGTATCTGCCTATCACCATCTACCTTTCCTTCCTGCTGGAAGTATGCCTTTGTACAGCCTGTGCCTAAGAAGGGTGACCGTTCCAATCCCTCAAACTACCGCCCTATAGATTTACTTTCCTGTCTATCTAAAGCTATTGAATCAATCCTTAACCGGAAGATTCAAAAGCACCTTTCCAATTCTAGCCTTCTATCTGATCGCCAATATGGGTTCCGAAAGGGGCGTTCTACTGGCGATCTTCTTGCTCTCTTAACTGACTCTTGGTCATCCTCTCTTAGCCGTTTCGGTGAAACTTTCTCTGTTGCGCTAGACATATCGAAAGCCTTCGATAGAGTCTGGCACAAGTCTGCTTTCTAAACTGCCCTCTTTCGGATTATATCCCTCTCTCTGTTCCTTTATCTCCAGTTTCCTTTCCGGCCGTTCTATCTCTGCGGTGGTAGACGGTCACTGTTCTTCCCCTAAACCTATCAACAGTGGTGTTCCACAGGGCTCTGTCCTATCACCCACTCTCTTCCTGTTATTCATCAATGATCTTCTTTCCATAACAAAATGTCCTGTCCACTCATACTCCGACGACTGCACTCTGCATTATTCATCTTCTTTCAATAGAAGACACTCTCAACAGGAAGTACACGACTCCAGACTGGAGGCTGCAGAACGCCTAACCTCAGACCTTGCTATCATTTCCGACTGGGGCAGAAAGAACCTTGTGTCCTTCAATGCCAGAAAAACTTAATTTCTCCACCTATCAACTCGACACAATCTTCCAAACACCTATCCCCTATTCTTCGACAACACTCAGCTATCACCATCTTCAACACTAAACATCCTCGGTCTATCCTTAACTCAAAATCTTAACTGGAAACTTCACATCTCCTCTCTCGCTAAATCATCTTCCTCGAGGTTGGGCGTTCTGTATCGTCTCCGCCAGTTCTTCTCCCCGCGCAGTTGCTATCCATATACAGGGGCCTTGTCCACCCTCGTATGGAGTATGCATCTCACGTGTGGGGGGGCTCCACTCACCCAGCTCTTCTCGACAGAGTGGAGTCTAAGGCTCTTCGTCTCATCAGCTCTCCTCCTCATACTGATAGTCTTCTACCTCTTAAATTCCGTCGCGATGTTGCCTCTCTTTCTATTTTCTATCGATATTTCCACACTGACTGCTCTTCTGAACTTGCTAACTGCATGCCTCCCCCCCTCCCGCGGCCCCGCTTCACACGACTTTCTACTCATGCTCATCCCTATACTGTCCAAATCCCTTATGCAAGAGTTAACCAGCATCTTCACTCTTTCATCCCTCACGTTGGTAAATTCTGGAACAATCTTCCTTCATCTGTATTTCCTCCTGCCTATGACTTGAACTCTTTCAAGAGAAGGGTATCAGGACACCTCTCTTCCCGAAATTGACCTCTCTTTCGGCCACCTCTTATGATTCATTTTTTGGAGCAGCGATTAGCGGGCTTTTTTATATTATTGTTTCCTTTTTTGTGCCCTTGAGCTGCCTCCTTTGTTGTAAAAAAAAAAAAAAAAAAACACCGAGGAAAAGTAATTGTTTAATAGGTTTGCAACGTGTTGGCTGTCACTCACTAGTGCACCGTCGCTGTTTGTTAAGGGTCCAATTCCACTTCTGATCGCCTTTCTGTTGTTTATGTAACTGAAGAAAGATTTCGGATTATATTTACAGTTGGCCGGGATATTTTCTTCATATCTACGCTTTGCCTGACAAACTAATATTTTTACTCGTCGCCTGGCATCATTGTAAAGTCAAATGTTTTCGGGCGTGCTTTGTTCTTTCTTTAGCCTGTAAAACAATTTTCTCTTCTTGACTGAGTGTTTATTTTCTCTATTAAACCAAGGTAGGCTTTTATTAGTGTTACTTCGCTTCTCACACAATGGGACGAATGAGGTCTGCCGAGTGAGTAAATGATTTTTAAAGCTTAGCCAGGCGTCCTCTACATTACCCTCATTTGATAGTTGCATTTCTATTAGTTTTCGTCGGATTTCTACGAAGTTAGCTCTTTTGAAATTGGGCACCTTTACCCTATTTTCAGTCACTGATGTTTGAACTCTAATGTCGACGCGGACTAATTTATGATCGCAAGAACCGACGTGTTCTCCTACCGTGACATTACTGACTAGGTTATCTTGGGTCGTTATAACAAGGTCTAGTATGTTATTTTGAAGAGTTGGTTCAGAAACCATTTGGCTTAGATAATTTTCTTAAAAAAAAAATCGATAATTTTATGTGACTCGCCTTCTGTACCTGACAGTGTCGCCCACTCGATATGGGGGAGGTTAAAGTCTTCAAGTATCAGTGAGTCGCTGTTATTAAGTGACTGCCTTAAAACGCTGTACATTTCAAGATCGGCATCGAGTGATTGCCCCGGAGGCCTGTAGGTGACAGATATATTTAAATTGACCTTTGCAATGTTTACTCGCACGCACAAATGTTTAACGTTACTGTCTCCTGGTGTTCTGTCAGTGGGTTGCAAATAGCTTTTGACAAAAAGGGCGACACCACCACCTCTACGGTTTACACGATCTTTGTTAAAGAGTCTTTAGCCATCTATGTTGTATTCTGTACTTAAATCAATGTTTGTGGTGTCGATAAATGTTTCGGTTATAGCAATTACGTCAAAATTTTCTGTCAGAGCAAGACATCTCAGTTCACCAAACTTGTTTTTGAGGCTACACGCATTGAAACTAAGGACTCTTAGGTTATCTTGAGGCTTGGTAATAACGGTGGAGGTACTGGCGGGTTCAAGGTTACGAGTTTGTTGCGAGGAATGGCGTCAATTTACACGGGCGTGGTGGACGGACGTGACTGAGAGTCGTTTTTTGATCGGGTGTCACGTACTGCGTTGTTGAGGAGCCTTCCGAATCTGGCTGGCCCGATGGGGGACAGGTGTATTCCGTCCCTGTGGAAGAGTTTACTCTGGCCGTAGAAATTGTCCCAGGCGTTGAAGAACTCAACGTCAAGCTCTCCGCAAAGAGTCTGTAAGCGGTTGCTTAGGCTGAAGGCCTTACTGAAGAAGTCGCTCTCATCTCACGTCCGTGGTAGAATTCCTGAAATCAAAATATTAGGGGATTTAGACTTATACTGCTGGATGAGCCTACGGTACTTGTCCAGCAGTTCCTCAGACCGGGTCGTTGTGACGTCGTTTGTACCTGTATGGAGAACAAAGAGTGAGTCATTAGAAGCCTCAGCGGAGACCTCGTCCAGGGCAGCTGTGGGATAACAGTAGTTACGCCTACGGCGGGGGACTCTTCCACAGAATTCAACCACCTGATGGCGACTCACAGAGTCACCGACCAAGTAGGTGCTCTCCTCGTCGTCGTCCTCCTCCAGTATGGCAAATCTGTTGTAGCAATGAGTAGGATAAATGGCTCTAGGGGCGGGTCTGGCTCCTGCCCTCACGGGGGTGAAGCATTCAGCGTCAGGTGCAGCTATACCGTTCCCCTGTGACGTGTCTTCTTCGGAAGGTGCCTGGGCATCGAGAGCAGGTGCGGAGGGTGATGAGGCGTCACTTGCAGCAGGGGCGACGATGTTGACCTGGATAAACTCCTGGAAGGTTTCAACCGTACGCGTTAGTTCGGTGATCTTCTCCTCGCCAGCCGTCAGCCTTTCGTCCTGTAGAAGGAGTCTCGTTTCCATCTGCTGCGTCAACAGGCAGATCTTGCAAACGGTCTCCCCCCCTCCCGCGGCCCCCCTGCACACAACTTTCTACTCATGCTCATCCCTATACTTTCCAAACCCCTTATGCAAGAGTTAACCAGCATCTTCACTCTTTCATCCCTCACGCTGGTAAACTCTGGAACAATCTTCCTTCATCTGTATTTCCTCCAGCCTACGACTTGAACTCTTTCAAGAGAAGGGTATCAGGACACCTCTCCTCCCGAGATTAACCTCTCTTTCGGCCACCTCTTTTGATTCTTTTTTAGGAGCAGCGAGTAGCGGGCTTTTTTTATTATTATTGTTTCCTTTCTTGTGTGCCCTTGAGCCTCCTTTGTCTCCTTTGTTGTAAAAAAAAAAAAGTAGTAGTAATCTAGTAGCAATGATAATAGTAGTAGTAGTAGAAGTAGTAGTAGTAGTAGTAGTAGTAGTAGTAGTAGTAGTAGTAGTCGTAGAAGTACTAGTCTACAGTAGTGGTAGTAGTAGTAGTAGTAGTAGTGGTAGTAGTAGTAATAATAGCAGTAGTAATAGTAGTAGTAGTAGTAGTTGCTCACAACGCAACTCTAGTAGATGGAGGCCGTATCTAATAAAAAAAAAGTAGTAGTAGTAGTTGAAAATACATACAAGGAACCTGCCAGACTGTTCATCAGCAGTCATTATGACCAACGACTTGGAGACCCGGTGGCCATACAATCCTCAGAGGGCACCACCCAGGGGGACCCAGTGGCCATGGCAATGTTTGCCCTGGGAATGATGAAGCTGCAGGACATCATCCGCCATGAAAACACCAATGTCAAACAGGTGGCGTATGCGGATGACCTAACCGGGGTAGGAAAGTCTGCAGACCTCAGGAAATGGTGGGACCTCGTCAATGAACACGGCCCTAAAATAGGGTACCGTCCCAACGCCACGAAGTCTGTGGTGATTGTAAAACCAGAGGCATACGATCGGGCCAAAACAGCATTCCAGGGCAGTAACGTGAAAATGTCAGTGACTGGCGAAAGACAACTCGGGGCAGTCATTGGAACAGCTGAATACAGAACCGAATATGTGAAAACAGCTGTAAAGCGCTGGACAGATCCCATGGTCCAGACTAGGTGGTCTGTCCTTAAACCTAAGTGAATCTACAGTAATCAGATGGCTCCAAAGCGTTGCTTTTATACTCTAGTTATTATTAAGTTGAAGGAGGTGACGGTCGAGCTTGTTTTTAAAGGAGTCAATCGTGTTACACTGGACCACTGACGGTGGGAGCTTATTCCATTATCGCACTACAACGTTGGTGGAGAAAAATTTGGTGCAGTCTGAATTTACTTGTCTACATTTGAGTTTTACGCCATTGTTCCTCGTTCGTAAAGTGTCATCGATCATAAACAATGTTGATCTGTCTACATTCGTGAAACCATTAAGTATTTTAAAACATTCGATCAGTTTTCCTCGGAGGCGACGTTTCTCAAGAGAGAACATATTAAGGGTGGAAAGCCTTTCTTCGTAGGATTTGTTGCGCAAGGAAGGGATCATTTTTGTTGCCCGACGCTGAACACCTTCTAATTTAGCAATGTCCTTTCCATGGCGAGGAGACCAAAACTATACCGCATATTCCAAGTGGGGGCTGACTAAACTATTGTAGAGCGGAAGTATTGCATCTTTATTCTTGAATAAAAAGTTTCTTTTAATGAAGCCCAACATTATCTGCGCTTTATTTGCTGCATCGATGCATTGATGTGAGAATTTGAGGTTTGACGCGATTTTGACCCCCAGGTCCTTAACGCATTGGACGCTTGTGAGTTTAACGCCGCGCATTTCGTATTCGAACTTCTTATTTCTTGTTCCAACTTGAAGGACCTGGCACTTGTCTACGTTAAAGGGCATCTCCCATCTATCCGACCAAGCTGAAATTTTGTGCAAATCCTCTTGGAGGATTTGCCTGTCTTCGTCAGTGAGAACCGAGTTACCAATCTTTGTGTCGTCTGCAAATTTACTAATGCGATTATTGAGTCCAACATCCACGTCGTTGATGTAAATAATGAAGAGCACTGGGCCAAGAACCGAGCCCTGAGGGACGCCATTAGTGACCGGCGCCCACTCTGAGTTAAATCCGTCAATCACCACTCTTTGTTGTCTGTTGCTCAACCAATTCGCGATCCTTTGGTTTACTTGACCGTCAATACCTATTTGCTTTAATTTATAAAGTAATTTATGATGTGGGACTTTATCAAACGCTTTCTGGAAATCAAGATAGACTACGTCCAATGATTTGGTTACGTCATAAACTGAGAAGAGGTCGTTATAAAAGGTCAATAGGTTTGATAGGCAGGATCTTTTGCTATGGAAGCCACGTTGTGAATCCCCAATTAATGAGTGGCTTTCAAGGTAACTCACAATTTTGTCTCTAATTATGGTCTCGAGTAGCTTACCTACAATTGAAGATAGACTAATGGGTCGGTAGTTACCTGGTATTTTTTTGTCTCCTATCTTAAAAATCGGTGTCACGTTAGCCTTTTTCCAATCCGAAGGGACGATGCCTTGTCGGATGGACATATTGAATACGGTTGTGAGGGAGGAGAGTATTTCGCTCTTTGTTTCTTTAAGCAGTATAGGATATACTTTATCGGGTCCGGGACTTTTATTTGTTTTAAGTGAATGAAGAGCCTTAACGACTTCATTGGTTGTTATTTAAAAATTAGGCAATGCATTCTCGAGATTTACATAAGTACTGGTGTTGGTGGTAGCGGGAGGAAGACTGTTAGTATTAAACACCGAGGATAAGTAACTGTTTAAGAGGTTTGCAATGTGTTGGCTGTCAGTCACTAGTGCACCGTCGCTGTTTGTTAAAGGTCCAATACCACTTTTGATCGCCTTTCTGTTGTTTATGTAACTGAAGAAAGATTTCGGATTATTTTTACAGTTGGCTGCAATATTTTCTTCATATCTACGCTTTGCCTGACATACTAATCTTTTTACTCGTCGCCTGGCATCATTATAAAGGCTAATGTTTTCGGACGTGCTTTGTTCTTTCTTTAACCTGTAAGACAATTTTCTCTCCTTGACTGAGTGTTTAATTTCGCTATTAAACCAAGGTGGGCTTTTATTAGTGTTATTTCGCTTCTCGCACAAGGGGCCGAATGTGTTCTGCTGAGTGAGTAAATGATTTTTAAAGCTTAGCCAGGCTTCCTCTACATTGCCGTCATCTGATAGTTGTATTTCTGTTAGTTTTTGTCGGATTTCTACGAAGTTAGCTCTTTTGAAATTGAGCACCTTTACTTTATTTTCAGTCACTGATGTTTTAGCTCTAATGTCGACGCGCACTAATTTATGATCGCAAGAACCGAGGTGTTCTCCTACCGTGACATT
>NW_026112099.1:187500-225971 GCF_024679095.1 Eriocheir sinensis
CACTACCAGAGCAAAAAAACAAAACAAAAAAAACAACACGACCAGTGAAAAAAAAAAAATAAAACGACCAGAGCAAAAAAAAAAAAATTACCAGAGCAAAAAAAAAAAAAAAAAAACGACCAGAGCCAAAAAAAAAAAAATAAATAAAACACCAGAGCAAAAAACAACAACAAAAAAATACACGACCAGAGCAAAAAAAATATAAAAAACACGACCAGAGCAAAAAACCAAAAAAAAAACACGACCAGAGAGAAAAAAAAAGAAAACACGACCAGAGCAAAAAAAAAAAAAAAAACGAGCATAAAAAAAACGACCAGAGCAAAAAAAATAAATAAACGACCAGAGCAAAAAAAAAAAAACACGACCAAATAAAAACAAAAACAAAAAAACACGACCAGTGCAAAGCAAAAAAAAATAAAAGACCAGAGCAAAAAAAATAAAAAAGACCAGAGCCAAAAAAAAAAAAACACACCACAAAAAAACAACAACACGACCAAAGCAAAAAAAAATAAAAATAAATAAACAACACGACGAGAGCAAAAAAAAAAAAAAACGGCCAGAGCAAAAAAAAAAAAAAAAAAAAACGACCAGAGCAAAAACAAAAAACAAAACAAAAACAACAACAACACGATCAGAGCAAAAAAAAAATAAAAAAATAAAACAACCAGACTAAAAAAAAATAAATAAATAAAAACACGACCAGAGCAGACACAAAAAAAAAAAAACACGACCAGAGCAAAAAAATAAAAAATAAAAAAAACAACACGACCAGAGCAAAAAAAAATAAATTACACGACCAGAGCAAAAAAAAAAAAAATAAAATAAAAACTGCCCAGGGAAAAAGAAAACAAAAAAACCACGACCAGAGCAAAAAAAAAAAAAAAAGAAAAAAACGACCAGACCAAAAAAAAAAGAAAAACGACCAGAGCAAAAAGAAACAAAAATACAACAGGACCAGTGCAAAAAAACAACAAAAAAAACGACCAGACGAAAAAAACAACAAAAAAAAACAGCAAAAATAAAAATAATAAACATGAACAGAGCAAAAAAAAAAAAAAAAAAAAAAACGCGACCAGAGCAAAAAAAGACAACAACAAAAAAAAAAAACCAGAGCAAAAAATAACAAAAAAAAACATAACACGACCAGAGCAAAAAAAAAAAACACGACCAGAGCAAAAAAAAAAAAAAAAGACCAGAAAAAAAGAGCAAAAAAAAAAAAAAAAATACACGACCAGAGAAAAAATAACAAAAAACACGACCAGAGCAAAAAAAAAAAAAAAACGCGACCAGAGAAAAAAACAAAAACACGACCAGAACAACAACAACAAAAAAAATACACGACCAGAGAGAGAAAAAAAAAACACGACCAGAGGAGAAAAAAAGAAAAAAACACGACCAGAGCAAAAAAAAAAAAAAAAAAACGAGCAAAAAAAAAATAAAAGCATAAAAAAAACGCGACCAGAGCAAAAAAAACAAAAAATAAACGACCAGAAAAAAAAATGCGACCAGAGTAAAAATAAAAAATAAAACACGACCAGAGCAAAAAAAAAAAAACGACCACAGAAAAATAAATACAAAAACGACCAGAGCAAAAAAAAAAAAAAAAAAAGACCAGAGCAAAAAAAATAAAAAAAATACACGACCAGAGGAAATAAACAAACAAAAAAAAAAATACGACCAGAGCAAAAAAAAAAAAACAAAAAAAAGACCAGAGCAAAAAAAAAAATAATAATAAAAACACTACCAGAGCAAAAACAAAAAAAAAATACGACCAAAGCAAAACAAACAAACAAAAAAAAAAAACGACCAGAGCAAAAAACAAAAGCAAAAAAAAACAACACGACCAGAGCAAAAAAACATCAAAAAAATACAATACGAAAAGAGAAAAAAAAAACAAAAAAAAAACAACAACAAAAAAAAAAACGAACAAAGCAAAAATAATAAAAAATTTAAAATAAACAACACGACGAGAGCAAAAAAGAAAAAACAACAGCAACACAACCAGAGCTAAAAAAAAAAAAAACACGACCAGAGCAAAAACAAAAAACAAAACAAAAACAACAACAACACGATCAGAGCAAAACAACAACAACAAAAAAAAAACGACCAGACAAAAAAAAAAAAAAAAAAACGACCAGAGGAAAAAGAAAAAAAAAATACAACAACGACCAGAGCAAGAAAAATAATTTAAATAAATAAACATGACCAGAGCAAAAAATTATAATAAAAAAAAACGACCAGAGCAAAAAAAAAGAAACAAAAAAACATCACGACCAGAGCAAAAAAAAAAAAAAAAACGACCAGAGCAAAAAAAAAAAAAAAAACGACCAGAGCAGACAAAAAATAAAATAAAAACGACCAGAGCAAAAAAATAAAAAAAATAAAAACGATCCGAACAAATAAAAAATAATAAAACCCTACAAAAGCAAAAAAAATAAAATAAAAAATAAACACGACCAAAGCAAAAAACAAAAACAACAACAACAACAACAACACGACTAGAGCGAAAAAATACAAATGCAAATAAAAAACACGACCAGACCAAAAAAAAAAAAAAAAATAACACGACCAGAGGAAAAAAAACAAAAAAAGAACATTACGACCAGAGCAAAAAAACAAAAAAAAAAAAAACGGCCAGAGCAAAAAAACAAAAAACAAAAAAAAAATACCATAGCAAAAAAAAAAATAAATAAAAAAAAACGACCAGAGCAAAGAATCCCCCAAAAATATAAGACAAAAAAAAAATAGGAACCAACTCGACCAGAGCAAAAAAAAAAATCGAAGAAGACGAAGAAGACGAAAAAGACGACGGAGAAGACAAAGAAGAAGACGAAGAAGAAGACGAAGAAGAAGAGAATGAAGACGACGAGGAAGAAGAAGACGACGAAGAAGAAGACGAAGAAGAAGAATACGAAGACGAAAAAGAAGGCGACGAAGAAGAAGACGACGAAGAAGAAGACGACGAAGAAGAAGACGAAGAAGAAGATGAAAAAGAAGACGAAAACGAAAAAGGAGACGAATACGACGACGAAAGAAGAAGACGACGAAGAAGAAGACGACGAAGAAGACGACGAAGAAGACGACAAAGAAGAAGAAAACCAAGAAGAAGACGACGGAGACGAAGAAAAAGACGAAGACGAAGAAGAAGAAGAACTCGAAGAAGAAGAGGAAGAAAAAGACGAAGACGAAGAAGAGGAAGAACTCGAAGAAGAAGACGAAAAAGAAGACGAAGATGAAGAAGACGACAAAAAGAAGAAGACATTGAAGACAAAGAAAAAGACGAGAATATACGAGAAGAAAAAGAAGACAAGGAATAAGTAAAAGATGAAGAAGGTGGGATGCTGACCTTCGCTTAACTGTCTAGGTGGGATGCAGACCTTGGATTAACTGTCTGGGTGGGATGCTGACCTTGGCTTAACTTTCTTGGCGGGATGCTGGCCTTGGCTTAACTGTCTGGGTGGGATGCTGACCTTGGCTTAACTGTCTGGGTGGGATGCTGCCCTTGGCTTAACTGTCTGGGTAGGATGCTGACCTGGGTGGGATGCTGACTGGCTTAACTGTCTGGGTGGGATGCTGACCTTGGCTTAACTGTCTGGGTGGGATGCTGACCTTGGCTTAACTGTCTGGGTGGGATGCTGACCTTGGCTTAACTGTCTGGGTGGGATGCTGACCCTGGCTTAACTGTCTGGGTGGGATGCTGACCTTGACTTAACTGTCTGGGTGTGATGCTGACCTTGGCTCCATTGTCTGGGTGGGATGCTGACCTTGGCTTAACTGTCTGGGTGGGATGCTGACCTTGGCTTATCTGTCTGGGTGGGATGCTGACCTTGGCTTAACTGTCTGGGTGGGATGCTGACCTTGGCTTAATTGTCTGGGTGGGATGCTGACCTTGGCTTAACTGTCTGGGTGGGATGCTGACCTTGGCTTATCTGTCTGGGTGGGATGCTGACCTTGGCTTATCTGTCTGGGTGGGATGCTGACCTTGGCTTAACTGTCTGGGTGGAATGCTGACCTTGGCTTAACTTTCTGGGTGGGATGCTGACCTTGGCTTAACTGTCTGGGTAGGATGCTGACCTTGGCTTAACTGTCTAGGTGGGATGCTGACCTTGGCTTAACTGTCTGGGTGGGATGCTGACCTTGGCTTAACTGTCTGGGTGGGATGCTGACCTTAGCTTATCTGTCTTGGTAGGATGCTGACCTTGGCTTAACTGTCTGGGTGGGATGCTGACCTTGGCTTAACTGTCTGGGTGGGATGCTGACCTTGGCTTAACTGTCTGGGTGGGACGCTGACCTTGACTTAACTGTCTGGGTGTGATGCTGACCTTGGCTCCATTGTCTGGGTGGGATGCTGACCTTGGCTTAACTGTCTGGGTGGGATGCTGACCTTAGGTTATCTGTCTTGGTAGGATGCTGACCTTGGCTTAACTGTCTGGGTGGGATGCTGACCTTGGCTTTACTGTCTGGGTGGGATGCTGACCTTGGCTTAACTGTCTGGGTGGGATGCTGACCTTGGCTTAACTGTCTGGGTGGGATGCTGACCTTGGCTTAACTGTCTGGGTGCGATGCTGACCTTGGCTTAACTGTCGGGTAGGGATGGTGACTTTGGCTTAAATGTCCGGGTGGGATGCTGACCTAATCTTACTTATCTGGGTGGGATGCTGACCATGGTTTAATTGTCTGGGTGGGATGCTGACGTTTGCTTATATGGCCGGGTGCGATGCTGACCTTGGCTTAATTGTCGGGGAGGGATGCTGACCTTGGCTTAACTGTCGGGGTGGGATGCTGACCTTGGCTTAATTGTCTGGGTGGGATGCTGACCTTGGCTTATCTGTCTGGGTAGGATGCTCACCTTGGCTTATCTGTCTGGGTGGGATGCTGACCTTGGCTTAATTGTCTGGGTGGGATGCTGACCTTGGTTTAACTGTCTGGGTAGGATGCTCACCTTGGCTTATCTGTCTGGGTGGGATGCTGACCTTGACTTATCTGTCTGGGTGGGATGCTGACCTTGGCTTAACTGTCTGGCTGGGATGCTGACCTTGGCTTAACTGTCTGGGTGGGATGCTGACCTTGGCTTAATTGTCTGGGTGGGATGCTGACCTTAGCTTATCTGTCTGGGTGAAATGCTGACATTGGCTTAACTGTCTGGGTGGGATGCTGACCTTGGCTTATATGTCCAGGTGCGATGCTGACCTTGGCTTAACTGTCTGGGTGGGATGCTGACCTTGGCTTAACTGTCTGAGTGGGATGCTGACATTGGCTTAACTGTCTGGGTGGGATGCTGACCTTGGCTTATATGTCCAGGTGCGATGCTGACCTTGGCTTAACTGTCTGGGTGGGATGCTGACCTTGGCTTAAATGTCTGGGTGGGATGCTGATCTTGGCTTATATGTCCAGGTGCGATGCTGACCTTGGCTTAATTATCTGGGTGGGATGCTGACCTTGGCTTAACTGTCTGGGTGGGATGCTGACCTTTGCTTAACTGTCTGGGTGCGATGCTGACCTTGGCTTAACTATCGGGTAGGGATGGTGACCTTGGCTTAAATGTCTGGGTGGGATGCTGACCTTGGCTTATTTATCTGGGTGGGATGCTGACCATGGTTTAATTGCCTGGGTGAGATGCTGACGTTTGCTTATATGGCCGGGTGCGATGCTGACCTTGGCTTAACTGTCGGGGTGGGATGCTGACCTTGGCTTAAATGTCGGGGTGGGATGCTGACCTTGGCTTAACTGTCTGGGTGGGATGCTGACCTTGGCTTAACTGTCGGGGTGGGATGCTGACCTTGGCTTAACTGTCGGGGTTGAATACTGACCTTGGCCTAACTGTCTGGATGGGATGCTGACCTTTGCTTAACTATCGGGTAGGGATGCTGACTTTGTCTTAAATGTTCGGGTGGAATGCTGACCTTGGATTAACTGTCTAGGTGAGCAGGTGGAGGCTGCGGCTGGGGTTGTGTGAGAGGGAAAGGAGAAGGCGGCGGCGGGGGAGACGTGCTACGGACAGGAGGAGGCGGCGGCGCGTGAGACGTGCGAAAGACAGGAGGAGGCGGCGGCGGGGGAGACTTGCGAGGGACAGGAACAAGTTGTGGCGGGGGAGACTTGCGAGGAACAGGAACAAGTTGTGGAAGGGGAGACTTGCGAGGGACAGGAATAAGTTGTGGCAGGGGAGACGTGCGAGGGACAGGAGGAGGCGGCGGCGCGTGAGACGTGCGAAAGACAGGAGGAGGCGGCGGTGGATGAGACTTGCGAGGGACAGGAAAAAGTTGTGGCGGGAGAGACGTGTGAGGGACAGGAGGAGGCAGTGGCGGGGGAGACGTGTTAGGGACACTAGAAGGCGGCGGCGAGGGTGACGTCCGAGGGACAGGAAGAGGCACCAGCGGGGGAGACGTGGGAGGGACAGGAGGAGGCACCGGCGGGGGAGACGTGCGAGGGACAGGAGGAGGCACCGGCGGGGGACACGTGCGAGGGACAGGAGAAGGCGGCATCGAGGGAGACGTGCGAGGGACCTGAGAACGCGGCGGCGGGGGAGACGTGCGAGGGACAGGAGAAGGTGGGCGAGTAATGCGTGCGAGGGACAGGAGAAGGTGGGCGGGTAATGCGTGCGAGGGACAGGAGGAGGCGGCGCTGGGGGAGACGTGCGAGCTAGAGGAGGAGGCATCGGCGGGGAAGGCGTGCGAGGGACAGGAGAAGGCGGCGGCGGGGGAGACGTGCGAGGGACAGGAGAAGGTGGGCGGGTAATGCGTGCGAGGGACAGGAGGAGGCGGCGCTGGGGGAGACGTGTGAGGGACTGGAGAAGGTGGCCGGGGAAGGCCTTCTAGGGAAAAGAGAAGGTGGGCGGGGAAGGATTGCGAGGGACAGGAGGAGGCTGCGGCGGGGAAGACCTGCGAGGGACTGGAGAAGGTGGGCGGGGAAGGCGTGCGAGGGAAAGGAGTCGGCGGTGGCGGGGGTAGCGTGCGAGGGAAAGGAGGAGGCGGTGGCTCTGGTGGCGTGCGAGGTAAAGGAGTCAGCGGTGGCAGTGGTGGGGTGCGAGGGAAAGGAGTCGGCGGTGCCGGGGGTGGCGTGCGAGGGAAAGGAGGAGGCGGTGGCGGTGGTGGAGTGCGAGGGAAAGGAAGAGGCTGTGGCGGGGGTGGCGTGCGAGGGAAAGGAAGAGGCGGTGGCGGGGGTGGCGTGCGAGGGAAAGGAAGAGGCGGTGGCGGGGGTGGCGTGCGAGGAAAAGAAAGAGGCGGTGGCGGGGATGGCGTGCGAGGCCAAGGACGAGGCGGTGGCGGGGTGCGCGTGCGAGGGCATGTAGGAGGCGGTGGCGGGGGTGGCGTGCGAGGGAAAGGAATAGGCGGAGGCTGGGGTGGCGTGCGAGGGAAAGGAAGAGGCGGTGGCGGGGGTGGCGTGCGAGGAAAAGGAAGAGGCGGTGGGGGGTGTTGCGTGCGAGAGGAAGGAAAAGGCGGTGGCGGGGGTGGCGTGCGAGGAAAAGGAAGAGGCGGTGGCGGGGATGGCGTGCGAGGAAAAGGAGGAGGCGGTGGCGGGGGTGGCGTGCGAGGGAAAGGAAGAGGCGGTGGCGGGGGTGTCGTGCGAGGGACAGGAAAAGGCGGTGGCGGGGGTGGCGTGAGGGAAAGGAAGAGGCGGTGGCGGGGGTGGCGTGCGAGGGAAAGGAAGAGGCGGCGGCGGGGGTGGCGTGCGAGGGAAAGGAATAGGCGGTGGCGGGGGTGGCGTGCGAGGGAAAGGGGGAAGCGGTGGGAGGTGTGGCGTGCGAGTGAAATGAGGAGGTGGTGGCGGGCGTGGCGTGCGAGGGACACGAGGAGGCGGTGGCAGGTGTGGCGTGCGAGGGAAAGTAGAAGGCGGTGGCGGGGATTTCGTGCGAGGTGAAGGAGTAGGCAGTTGTGGGGTTGACGTGCAATGGACAGTAGGAGGCGGTGGGGGGGCGGCGTGGGAGGGACAGGAGGAAGCGGGGGCGGGGGTGGCGTGCGAGGGACAGTAGGAGGCTGTGGTGGCGTTCGATAGATAGGAGGAGGCGGTGGCGGGGGTGGGGTGCGTGGGACATAAGGAGGCGGTGGCCTGGTTGTCGTGCGAGGGACACTAGGAGGCGGTGGCGTGGGTGGCGTGCGAGGGACAGGAGGAGGCGTTGGCGGGGGTGGCCTGCAAGGGACAGTAGGAGGCGGTGGCGGGGATGCTGTGCGTGGGACAGGAGAAGGCGTCGGCGGATGTGACGTGCGAGGGACAGTAGGAGGCGGTGGCAAGGGTGGAGTGCAGGGGAAAGGAGTAGGCGGTGGCGGGGATAACGTGCGAGGGAAAGGAGTAGACGGTGGCGGGGGTTGCGCGCGAGGAAAATTAGGAGGCTGCTGCGGGGGTGTCGTGCGAGGGAAAGGAAGAGGTGGTGGGGGATCGTGCATGGGAAAGGATGAGGCGGCGGCGGGTGTGGCGTGCGAGGGAAAGGAAGAGGCGGTGACGGGGGTGGCAAGTCAGGGACAGAATAAGGCGTTGGCAGGGGTGGCGTGTGAGAGACAGGAGGAGGCGGTGGCGGAGTTGGCGTTTGAAAGACTGGAGGAGTCGGTGGCGGGGGTATAGTGCGAGTGACAGGAAGAGGCGGTGGCGAGGATGGCGTGGGAGGGAGAGGAGGAGGCGGTGGCCGGGGTGGCGTGCGAGAAACAGGAGGAGGCTGTGGCGCGGTTGACGAGCGAATGAATGGAGGAGGCGGCGGCGTTGGTGGCGTGCGAGAGACAGGAGGAGGCGGCGGCGGGGGTGGCGAGCGACTGATTGGAGGAGGCGGCGGCGGAGTTAGCGTGCGAGGGACAGGAGGAAGCGGTGGCGTGGGTGGCGTGCGAGGGACAGGAGGAGGCGGTGGCGTGTGTGGCGTGCGAGGGACAGGAGGAGGCGGTGGCTGGGGTGGCGTGCGGGGGATAGGAGGAGTCGCCGGCGGGGTTGGCGTGCGAGGGACATGAGAAGGAGTTTGCGGGGGTGGCGTGCGAGGGACAGAAGGAGGCGGTTTCGGGGGTGGCCTGCGAGGGTAAGGAGGAGACAGCGGCGGGGGTGGCGTGCGAGGGAAAGGAAGAGGCGGTGGCGGTGTTGGCGTGCTAGGGAAAGGAGGAGGCGGTGGCGGAGGTGGCAAGTGAGGGACAGGAGGAGGCGTTGGCAGGGGTGGCGAGCGAGAGACAGGAGGAGGCGGTGGCGGGGGTGGAGTGCGAGGGACAGGAAGAGGCGGTGGCGAGGGAGGGAGAGGAGGAGGCGGTGGCCGGGGCGGCGTGCGAGGAACAGGAGGAGGCGGTGGCTGGGGTGGCGAGCGAATGACTGGAGGAGGCGGTGGCGGGGGTGGCGTGCGAGTGACAGGAGGAGGCGTCGGCGGGGGTGGCGAGCGAATGACTGGAGGAGGCGGCGGCGGGGTTAGCGTGCGAGGGACAGGAGGAAGCGTTGGCTGGGGTGGCGTTCGAGGGACAGGAGGAGGCGGTGGCGGTGATTGCGTGCGAGGAACAGAATGAGGCTATGGCGGGTTTAGCGTGCGAAAACAGGAGGAGGCGGTGGCGGGGGTGACGTTCGAAAGACAGGAGCAGGCGGTGGCGGGGGTGGAGTGCGAGGGACAGGAGGAGGCGGTGGAGGGAGTGGCGTGCTAGGGACAGGAGGAGGCGGCTGCGGGGATGGCGCGCGAGGGACAGGAGGAGGTTCTGGCGGGGGTGTCGTGGAAGGGACAAAAGGAGGCGGAGTCGGGTGTGGCGTGCGTGGAAAAGGATGAAGGAGTGGCGGGGGTGGCGTGCGAGGGACAGGGAGAGGCGGCGGCGGTTGTGGCATGAGAAGGACAAGAGAAGTCGGTGGCAGGGTTGGCGTCCGAGGTACAGGAGGAAGGGATGACGGGGGTTGCGTGCAAAGGACAGGAGGAGGAGGTGGCCGGGGCGGCGTGCGAGGGACAGGAGGAGGTGGTGGCTGGGGTGGCGAGCGAATGATTGGAGGAAGCGGTGGCGGAGGTGGAGTGTGAGGGACAGTAGGAGGCGGCGGCGGGGTTGGCTAGCGATGGAAAATAGGAGGAGGTGGCGGGATTGGCGAGTGAAGGACAGGAGGAGGCTGATGCGGGGGTGGTGTGCGAGGGACAGGAGGAAGTGGTGGCGGTTTTGGCTTGTGAGGGACAGGAGGAATCTGTGGCTGGGGTGGAGTTCGAGGCACATGAGGAGGCAGTGGCGGGGATGGCGTACGAGGGACAGGAGGTGGCGGTGGCGGGGGTGGCGTGCGAGGGACAAGAGAAGGCGGTGGCTGGGGTGGAGTTCGAGGGACAGAGGAGGCGGTGGCGGGGCTGGCGTGCGAGGGACAAGAGGAGGCGGTGGCTGGGGTGGAGTTCGAGGGACAACACAAAGGAACACAAAGGAAGAACAAACAACAGCAGACCTGCTGGTCCTTACGAGGTTGTTTGTGAGAAGCTACACTAACTATCTAATCAAAGGTGGAAGATGAAGGACAGCAAAGGCGAAGGCTCCTCCCCACCCCCCCATCCCTCCAGCCAAAGCTGGCAGGAAAGGAAAAAGAACCATGCAGCATGGAAAAACTGCATGGAATTTATGTAGGAAGGAGGAAAGAACTACCATTACTGCTACCACTAACCGAACGATAAAAGCGGACAAGGACACCAGTATTCGAAAGAACTTAACGTTATTACGACACTGAGTAATATCTTAGTTGCTGGTTGGATTCAAACCACTTGTCTAATCTATTCTTGAAGGCCGTAACTGTTGTACTATCAACGACATCACAAGGTAGAGTGTTCCAAACATTAACAACTCGATTGAAGAAGTGTTTAGCTTCGTACGACGAGAATCTTTTACCACTTATCTTCAAATTGTGATTTCTTCTTCTTCTATTTGATCGATCAATTGTAAAGTAATCTTCCGCATTAATATCACTAAATCCTTTAAACATTTTAAATACTTCTATTAGATCGCCTCGCATTCTTCCTTTTGATAGGCTGAATAAATATACTTCATTAAGCCTTTGTTCACATGACAAATTTCTCAACCTAGGAATCATCTTTGTTACTCTTCGTTGGACCCGTTCCAACTTTTCTATGTCTTTTCTGTAGTAGGGAGACCAAAACTGTATACAGTACTCTAGACGGTGTCGAGCCAACGAGTTATACAGTTTTAATATTACTTTTTCACTTCCTCCTCCTCCTCCTTTGTGTTCCTTTGTGTTCCTTTAACTAAACAAGCCTCTCTACCGTCCAACTAATTACCCCCGCGGGACTCGACCCGACCCCTACCTAACTCCTTCCAGGTGTTCAGTTGAGCTCCTTCCTGGTATTCAGCAAGCCACCCACGCGGTTTCTAAATATATCTTAACTAAAGTTTCTTGCTACAGAAAAAAGAAAAGAAAAAAGGAATTGTAACCATGCCCAAATATTTCACTTGCGGTAATTGTTCACAGAAATTTGCCACGATCCACTTTCAACTCAGCGAGTCTAAATGTAAATATTGTGTCTTGGACTCGCGTATCCAAGCACTTAGCTCGATTAACGATGAGCTGAAAGGCTCAAACGTACTGATATGGGAATTTGTGACTTCTTTCGCCGCCCTTCCTACTCCAGCTTCCTCCTCCTCAAACTCATATTCTGACGATCTGACCCAGTTACATACCTCCTCCTCCTCCTCTGCCTCGCCTGAACCCGCCTCCATCCTTACTATTCCTTCCGCCCCATCCACCTCCCTTGCTACCTCATCCACTCCCACGCCCTCTTCTCCCTCCACCACCCTTGACTCCTCCCCTATCCTCATCACCACTCCATCTTCCCCTTCCACCTCCAGCACGATCTCCTCTGCCTCGCCTCAACCACCCCACTCCTCTGCAACGCCTGAACCCGCCGCCACCCCAACCATTCCTTCTATCCCATCCACCTCCCTTGCTACCTCATCCACTCCCACTCCCTCTTCTCCCTCCAACACCCTTGACTCCTCCCCTATCCTCATCACCACTCCATCTTCCCCTTCCACCTTCAACACGATCTCCTCTGCCACGCCTGTACCCGCCGCCACCCTTACCATTCCTTCTACTCCATCCACCTCCCTTCCTACCCCATCCACCTCCATCCACAGTACCACTCCCCTTTCTCCCGCTCTCCCTTCCTCTCCCTCCAACACCCTTGACTCCTCCCCTATCCTCATCACCACTCCATCCTCCACTTCCACCTCCAACACGAACTCAACCTCCGCCTCCTCTTCCACTTCTGATACCACATCTCCCTCCATCCACACCTCACCCTCCACCCTTCCCCAACCACCCACTACTATCACCACCACCACTTCCAAACCCACCTTCGCCCGCGCTCCCTCTTGTACCTCGCGCCCTTCCAGAAGAAATCACAAGACCATTCTACCAGCTGTCACTTGTACGAACCAGACGCTGTTTCCTGGTATGGGCAAACTAACTACTAGAGTCAATTTAGTTGGAGACAGTGTGGTGAGAGGCCAACTTACGGAATTTTGCGGTCGGAATACGTTGACACGGCAGCGTTTCTGTATCCCCGGAGCCAAACTGGACGATATTGAATCAGCTGTCGATGCAGTTTCAGTAAATGCGAGTGACGACACAGTGTATCTGATCCATGCGGGAACCAACGACCTTGAGTCAACTCAAATTCAGGACCTATTAGGAAAATACCGTCAAGTCATTCGGAAATACAAGACCAAGTCCCCTCACATCATCGTCTCTGGAATTCTACGGAGAGTCAATACGTTCGCCGGATACAACAACAGTAAAGCGTACGGCGTCAACACTAGTCTAAAGCAGTTATGTAACGATGAAGGCGTAGGGTTCACGAAC
Source organism: Eriocheir sinensis (assembly GCF_024679095.1). Lineage (NCBI taxonomy): Eukaryota > Metazoa > Arthropoda > Malacostraca > Decapoda > Varunidae > Eriocheir > Eriocheir sinensis. The sequence continues at coordinate 200,284 of NW_026112099.1, forward strand.
GCATGGCATCACTTCAACCAGCGCCCAGATTTGTTTTGGGAGGACGGACTCCACTTGAACGAGGTTGGTTCGGCGCGGCTAGGAAGGCTCCTGAACGATGCAGTTGACAGCTTCTCGAAAAGCTATTCAAAAGACTGGAGGCGAGGGCAAGGCAAAGGCAACCCTTGATCAACCGAACCGTAGCGTCAATGCGGCTTGCAAGAAACTGTGTAACCAACGACGCCTCCGACAAGCGAACTCATTCAACACGACGCGGTCAAACCAGTAGTCACATTTCCATTTTGTACACAAATGCACGCAGTCTATTACCCAAAAAGGACGAAATTAGGGCGTATATTGCAACTGAGAAACCAGATGTGGTAGCCATCACAGAGACTTGGGCCAACTCTGCACATCTAGTATCTAAACTGTCATTTCCCGGGTACGAAAGCTTCCCCCAAAAAACTCGAATGCACAAGAAAGGAGGAGTAATTTGCTACGTAAAAAGTACGCTCCCTGCCATACAAATAGACAAACAGGACGCAGAGAATTACGACTCCGTCTATGTAGAAATATCTGCGAATAATAAAAAACTAACACTTGTGACCGTATACAGGCCTCCAAAACAACAGGCAGCTTCACTCTTTAACACAAAGTAAAGAAGCAATAATAATTGGGGACTTTAATTGCCCTAACATTGACTGGGGACAATTGACTGGAGATCAAGAGGGTAACAGGCTTATAGAAATGGTGGAGGATTCGTTCCTCACTCAAGTTGTAACTCAACCAACAAGAGAAAACAATCTGCTGGATCTGGTATTAGTAAGCGACCCCGACCTCATTCGCGACTGTGAAGTTGGTGAAAAAATTAACGGTTGCGATCACCACTTAATCCGTTTCAATGTCAACATAAGTCACAAACTCGCAGACAATCCGTCAGTGATACCAGACTACAAAAAAGCAAATTTCAACCTAGCCCGTGAGCTGCTTCCCTCTGCGACCTGGGACCAACTTCACCTAACCGACAATACAATCGACAACGTGTGGAACAACTTCAAAGATAAGCTTTTGGGAGTAGAAAAGGCTACAGTGCCTACGAAACCCAGGCGAGTAAATGGTGCCGTAGATCCACCGTGGATGACCAGAGAAATAAAAAGGGCGGTAAACTTAAAAAAAAGGAATTATAGCCTAATGAAAGAGAATGACACGGCCGAAGCCCGTACTCAGCACCACAACAGCCTCAGAGCTTGTCGCACCCTTATTCGGAGTAGTAAACGCAACTACGAAAAACAAATAGCGCGTGACATCAAGACAAACTCAAAAAAATTCTTCACATAAATCAGATCGAAAAAGAAAGTAAAATCCAATATTGGTCCCCTGACAGACGAGACTGGAGCTGCAACTCAGGACAGTAAACAGATGGCCAGAATCCTCAACAGTAACTTCGCATCCGTATTCACAGTCGAGAACATCGAAACCATGCCCGAGAACCCTGACCCACCGAGGGGAATCACGCCCCTGATAATTGACTCAATATGCGACCAAGAAGTGAAAGAGTATTTGGATAAACTCGACACGAACGAGTCAACAGGACCTGACGGTTTGTCCCCGCGGTTATTAAAAGAGCTTAAACAACAAATACTTCAGCCACTCACTAACATATTCAACCAGTCTGTTCAATTGAAAAAGGTCCCGGAAGACTGGAAGATGGCGAACGTAACACCAATTTCCAAAAAAGGAGACAAAAGCGTTGCATTAAACTACAGGCCCATAAGTTTGACATCAGTGGCAGGAAAAATACTCGAAAAGATTATTAGAGACAAACTTGTTAAGTTTCTAGAAGACGATAATGTAATCTCCGACACCCATGCTGGGGATGCCCACATCCCCAGTGATGTTATATACCTGGACTTTCAGAAAGTCTTCGACAAGGTACCGCACGAGCGACTCCTTAAGAAACTGAACTCGGCGGGCATTGGAACCAATCTGATCGCGTGGATAAGAGATTGGCTCACCGACAGAAAACAACGAGTACTACTCAACGGACAGCCTTCCGATTGGCTTCCAGTCACTAGTGGAGTGCCTCAAGGGTCAGTGCTGGGACCCATTCTCTTCATCATATATATCAACGACCTCGAATCAGGACTGAAATCCACAATATCGAAATTTGCTGATGACACTAAGGTGGGGGGAAAGGCCCTCACAAAGACCGACTGCGAAATCATTCAGAAAGACCTCAATCACATTATCGAATGTTCGGAAAAATGGCAAATGTCCTTTAATGTTGACAAATGCAAAGTCATGCACATTGGGTCCAGAAATAGTAACCACATGAATGGGAGACCTCTGCAAGCGATGCAGGAGGAAAAGGATCTTGGAGTCACTATCAGCAGTGACCTGAAACACGCGAATCACTGTAAAAAATCATACAACAAAGCCAACACTATGCTCGGGTTCATAGCGAGGAACTTCGAGTGTAAAACGCCAGACGTGATGCTATCCTTGTATAATTCCATGGTAAGACCGCACCTCGAGTATGCAGTACAGTTCTGGGCTCTTAATTACAGAAAGGACATTGATTTACTGGAAAGGACTCAACGACGCGCCACGAAAATTATACCAACCTTAAGGGCTCAACCGTACGAGGAACGACTCAAGCGACTCAATCTCTTTACATTAGAGAAAAGACGCCTACGAGGAAATATGATTCAAGTCTTCAAGTATCTGAAAAAAATCAATAACGTCGATTACTCCAATTTCTTTGAATTGCAAACCAACCTAGGAACTAGAAATAACGGTTTACCCATTCAGTCTAGTCGATGTAACACAGACATCGGAAGGAGTTTCTTTTCAAACCGAGTCATCCGTCACTGGAACATTCTTCCTTCAGAAGTAGTAAATGCGAATACTATCAACTCCTTCAAATATAGAATCGACCGTCACTTCGCTGCGTCGGGAGTAAACTGAATATTAAGTTGCTTTCATCTGCTCCTCAATATCGAGGTGCTTTCATCTGCTCCTCAATGTCGAGGTGCTTTCATCTGCTCCCCAGGCCCCAGGCTGTCGAGCAGATTAAATCACGAAAGCGGGCAACCTCGTAATGAGCCAATAGGCTTTCTGTTGCCTGCGTTTCCATGTTTCCATGTTTCCTATTGTCTTTTGCCTGCAGCTACCGACACCGCCCCCTCCTGTCATTCGCACGCAACCCCCGCCACCGCCTCCTACTGTCCCTCGAACGTCACCCCCGCCACAGGCTCCTACTGTCCCTCGCACGCAACCCCCGCCACCGCTTCCTCCTGTCCCTCCCACGCCTCCCCCGAGACCGCCTCCTACTGTCCCTCGAACGCCACCCACACCACCGCCTCCTCCTGTCACTCGCACGCCAACCGAACCACCGCCACCTACTTTTCCTTCCACGCCACCCCCGCCATCGCTTCCTCCCGTCTATCCCACGCCAACCCCGCCAACGCCTCCTCCTGTCCCTCCCACACCACCCCCGCCACCGCCTCCTCCTGTCCCTCGCTCGCCACCCGCGCCACCGCCTCCTCCTATCTATCGAGCGCCGCCACCGCCTCATACTGTCCCTCGCACGCTACCCCCGCCACCCCTGCCTCCTGTCCCTCCAACGCCACCCCTGCCACCGCCTCTTCCTGTCCCTCTCACTCCACCCCCGCCACCGCCTCCTCCTATCTATTGAAAGCCACCCCCGCCCCCGCTTCCTCCTCTCCCTCGCACGCCAACCCGGCGACAGCCTCTTCCTGTCCCTCTCACGCCAACCCGGCCACAGCCTCCTCCTGTCATTCGCAAGCCACCCCCGCCACCGCTTCCTCCTGTCCCTCCCACGCCAACCACACCACCGCCTCCTATTGTCCCTCGAACGCCACCCCCGCCACCGCCTCTTCCTGTGCCTCCCACGCCAGCCCCCGCACCGCCTCCTCCTGTCCCTCGCACGCCACCCCCTCCACCGCCTCCTCCTGTCATTCGAACGTCACCCCCGCCACCGTCTCCTCCTCTTTTCGCACGCTAACCCCGCAACCGCCTCCTTCTTTTCCTCGCACGCCACCCCCTCCACCGCCTCCTCCTCTCCCTCGCACTCCACCCCAGCCACCGCCTGCTCCTGTTTTCGCCCACTAACCCCGCCACCCCCTCGTTCTGTTCCTCGCAAGCCATCCCCGCCACCGCCTCCTATTGTCCCTCGCAAGCCAGCTCCGCGACCGCTTTCTCCTGTCCCTTGCATGGCAAACCCGCCGCCGCCTCCTCCTGTCCCTCGCACGCCAAACCCGATACCGCCTCCTTCAGTCATTTGCTCGCCACCCCCGCCGCCGCGTCCTCCTTTCTCTCGCACGCCACCCCCGCCACCGCCTCCTCAAGCCATTCTCTCGCCACCCCCGCCACCGCCTCCTCCTGTCCTTCGCACGCCGCACCAGCCACCGCCTCCTCCTCTCCCTCCCACGCCATCCTCGCCACCGCCTCTTCCTGTCCCTCGCACTCCACCCCCGCCACCGCCTCCTCCTGTCTCCCGCACGCCAACCCCGCCAACGCCTCCTCCTGTCCCTCACATGCCACCCCCGCCACCGCCTTCTCCTATCCCTCGCACGCCATTTCTGCCACCGCCTAATCCTGTCCCTCGCACGCCACCCCCGCAACCGCCTCGTCATTTTCCTAGCACGCCAACCCCGCCACCGCCTCCTATTGTCTTTCGCCTGCAACCACCGACACCGCCCCCTCCTGTCATTTGCACGCAGCCCCCGCCACCGCCTCCTGCTGTCCCTCGCACGCCACCCCCGCCATCGCTTCCTCTTGTCCATCCAACGCCTCCCCCGAGACCGCCTCCTACTGTCCCTCGAACGCCACCCACACCACCGCCTCCTCCTGTCCCTCGCACGCCAACCGAACCACCGCCACCTACTTTTCCTTCCACGCCATCCCCGCCATCGCTTCCTCCCGTCTATCCCACGCCAACCCCGCCAACGCCTCCTCCTGTCCCTCCCACACCACCCCCGCCACCGCCTCCTCCTCTCCCTCGCACTCCAACCTGGCCACCGCCTCCTCCTGTCCCTCGCTCGCCACCCCCGCCACCGCCTCCTCCTATCTATCGAACGCCGCCACCGCCTCCTACTGTTCCTCGCACGCTACTCCCGCCACCCCTGCCTCCTGTCCCTCCAACGCCACCCCTGCCACCGCCTCTTCCTGTCCCTCTCATTCCACCCCCGCCACCGCTTTTTCCTATCTATCGAAAGCCACCCCCGCCCCCGCTTCCTCCTCTCCCTCCCACACCAACCCGGCGACAGCCTCTTCCTGTCCCTCTCACGCCACAGCCTCCTCCTGTCATTCGCAAGCCACCCCCGCCACCGCTTCCTCCTGTCCCTCCCACGCCAACCACACCACCGCCTCCTATTGTCCCTCGAACGCCACCCCCGCCACTATCTCCTCCTCTTTTCGCACGCTAACCCAGCAACCGCCGCCTTCTTTTCCTCGCACGCCACCCCCTCCACCGCCTCCTCCTCTCCCTCGCACTCCACCCCAGCAACCGCCTGCTCCTGTTTTCGCCCACTAACCCCGCCACCCCCTCGTTCTGTTCCTCGCACGCCATCCCCGCCACCGCCTCCTATTGTCCCTCGCACGCCAGCCCCGCGACCGCTTTCTCCTGTCCCTTGCACGGCAAACCCGCCGCCGCCTCCTCCTGTCCCTCGCACGCCAAACCCGACACCGCCTCCTTCAGTCATTCGCTCGCCACCCCCGCCGCCGCGTCCTCCTTTCTCTCGCACGCCACCCCCGCCACCGCCTCCTCCAGTCATTCTCTCGCTACCCCAGCCACCGCCTCCTCCTGTCCTTCGCACGCCGCACCAGCCACCGCCTCCTCCAGTCATTCTCTCGCCACCCCCGCCACCGCCTCCTCCTCTCCCTCGCACTCCAACCTGGCCACCGCCTCCTCCTGTCCCTCGCTCGCCACCCCCGCCACCGCCTCCTCCTATCTATCGAACGCCGCCACCGCCTCCTACTGTCCCTCGCACGCTACTCCCGCCACCCCTGCCTCCTGTCCCTCCAACGCCACCCCTGCCACCGCCTCTTCCTGTCCCTCTCACTCCACCCCCGCCACCGCCTCCTCCTATCTATCGAAAGCCACCCCCGCCCGCGCTTCCTCCTCTCCCTCCCACACCAACCCGGCGACAGCCTCTTCCTATCCCTCTCACGCCAACCCCGCCACAGCCTCCTCCTGTCATTCGCAAGCCACCCCCGCCACCGCTTCCTCCTGTCCCTCCCACGCCAACCACACCACCGCCTCCTATTGTCCCTCGCACGCCAGCCCCGCCACCGCTTTCTCCTGTCCCTTGCACGGCAAACCCGCCGCCGCCTCCTCCTGTCCCTCGCACGCCAAACCCGACACCGCCTCCTTCAGTCATTCGCTCGCCACCCCCGCCGCCGCGTCCTCCTTTCTCTCGCACGCAACCCCCGCCACCGCCTCCTCCAGTCATTCTCTCGCCACCCCCGCCACCGCCTCCTCCTGTCCTTCGCACGCCGCACCAGCCAGAGGACAATAGCTGAAAAGCGCCGGGCTGTGAAAGTCTCTCTCGTGACCGAGGCTCAGGACAAGCGATTGGTCTTTGAGGCGTTTTCAAGACCCTGTGGGAGCGAACTCCCAGTGTTGGAGGCATCTAACACAGCAGTATCTAGTTTCCTTGCACAATTTTTATACAATTCATGCACAATTTTTATACAATTCAATTTATGGTCACAATTTAAGTTATTTCGAAAGCGCTTTTAATATTTGCCCAAACTGTTAACTCGCTTAAATTTCTGACAATGCCTTCGAACCATAAGTGTGACGTCTGTCCCGGACGTTTTGCAGCTCAGTTCTTCCAGCTGAGTAAAACTTGCCGCCTCTGCGTTCAAAGATTACATCTTCAGAAGGCTGTGACTGAATGGAAAGTCAAGCACAATGAACTTGAGAAGAAATTTGTAGCCCTTCAGGAATTTGTTTTAACTAATGTGGCAGTGACTCCACCATCGATGGTGGAGAGGCCCTCCACCGAGACTGTGCCCTCTCCAGACGACCCTCCTGCTTCACGGGAGGACGTGTTACCTGCCTCACAGAGAGAACAGACAGGGTGGAGGCGTTATCTTTTATATCCACAACTCTCTCCATTCAGTATCCGTGAAAACAGATATTATAACCAATGTAGACACGGTCTTCATTGAAATTAAAAATAAATCTCGTAAAATAGTAATTGGACTTATCTACAGACCGCCAAGGCAGACTCTTGATATCGACCACGCATTAACCCTAGAACGCTAACCATGGGTATGAGGTACCCGGAGCGAATGACGTCAATGCAAATGTGTACGGTTCCCGTGCTCTGAGGGTGCCCACCTCCTCAGTAGCTTCATGTGCCCGCTTGACAGTGTAAGGGAAGGTCACGTCGTCTCGCTCTCTCTGCTCACCTCTGTTGTAGGCTTACGTTCGGGTACGACATACCCATGGTTAGTGATACAGGATGTTGTCCACATCCCCATGATAGTGAATACGCACATTTTTAGTGATCACCTGTGCAGTGGGTCACAGGACCTGGGAGGCCGTACGAGAAGTTTGGAAGCCATGGGAGGAAAGGCTTTTTTTTTTATGAATTTTTTTAAATTTTTGAAAATTTTTCCTATTTTTAGTAACATTTTTCAGTACCTGATTTTCATATTAAAAGAATACTTTTTCAGTTCTTCTTATTGTTAAGTCAAGGTAAAAAGCTTGAAGTCCCTTCATGTAATTTTATTTCATTAAAGCTTTACATTTAATATTTTTCCTTTTTTTTTCAAAATCGGGTATGATATACCCATGGTTAGTGGTGGTGTGACTTTTTTTGAAGGTTAGTGTTCTAGGGTTAAGTGAATTATTATTAGAAACAAGTAGCAGTTGCGAGGCAGTAATTGTTGGGGACTTTAACTTGCCAGTGAAAAGATGGGGTGAACCGTTGATCTGTCATACAGGGCTCGACCTGTACACAAATTTACTAGAAAGTGATTTGCATCAACACGTTCAAGAACCGACTCGGGAAAATAATATACTTGACCTTCTCTTTTCAACGACAGCTGATCTAGTTAACGAAGTAAATGTTGGTCCAATTTTTAGTTCTAGCGATCACCGAACAATCACATTCAACATCAATATGAAAGAAAGTAAAGTAACTCCTAGTAAAGAAAAGGTGCCTGATTATCAGGGAGCGAGTTTCGTAGTACTCCGATCAATTCTAAATAATTCTGACTGGACTGAAATCACGGCGGAAACAGATATTGATAAATCTTGGGGGGCCTTCACCACAATATTGAACAATGCCATCAGCATATGCGTACCCTATCGTAAGAGACGTTCAGCTTTTAAGAAGAAACCCAAATGGTGGAATAACGAAATTCAAAATAGCCTATCTCTTAAAAAATGCGTATAGAGTAGATACATATCAACTCAGAGCGAGGCTGACAATCTAGAGTTGGACAGAATTCGCCGCGAAACCAAGAAATTAATAAAACGAAGCAAGAAAAATCTTGAAGAATATATAGCGGAAACAAGTAAATCTAATCCTAAAGAATTTTTCAGCTATGTAAATAATAAAAAGTCACTCACTTGTGGTATCGGACCGCTTGCTAATGAAAATGGTAACCACACGAACGATGAAAATGAAATGGCTACAATCCTAAATAACTTTCTCGCATCCGTATTTACCGACGAAGATTGTTTATCACCTCAACCGCCGGAGGTTAGAAGGGCCGAAAAGATGTTAAGTGGCGTGCTCATCGTAGAAAGTGACATTTTACGCACAATTGAAGAGATTAAAGTAAGCAAAGCTCCTGGTCCAGAGAAAATTACCCCTAGGGTCTTAAAAGAAATCAAACATCAAATTTGTAAACCGCTCTCCATCATATTCAATAAATCTTTAACAGCTGGAAAAGTTCCGTCGGATTGGAAACTTGCAAATGTCACACCAATTTTCAAAAAGGGGGACAAGTTTCATCCAGGAAACTATCGACCAATTAGCCTGACATCTATTGTCTGTAAGTTAATGGAGACTATCATTCGCGACAATATGGTGAAATTCTTCGAAGAAAATAATATGATAAATAATTCGCAACATGGCTTCCGTAGTCAACGTTCGTGTTTGACTAACTTACTTGTTTTTGTTTACTATATTTTTGAGGTGTTCGATGAAAGCAGATCAGTAGATATCATATATCTGGATTTTCAAAAGGCATTTGATAAGGTCCCCCACCAACGATTGCTCAGCAAACTACTGGCGCACGGTATCTCGGGAAACGTTCACAATTGGCTTGCGGACTGGCTCTCTGAGCGGAAACAGAGAGTAGTTCTAAACGGTGTAACATCTAATTGGCTCGATGTCAAAAGCGGCGTACCTCAAGGATCAGTGCTTGGCCCCATGCTCTTCTTAATTTATGTTAATGATATCGATGATGGGCTCACTTGCAAAGTATCAAAATTTGCTGATGACACAAAAATTGCTAGTAAAGTAACTGCGACACTCGACGTAGAAGCTTTACAATCAAATATAGATCGACTTGCACGTTGGGCCAATCAATGGCAAATGAAATTTAACGTTGACAAATGTAAAGTGTTGCACATCGGAAAAAGTAACAATCGGTACGTAATGAATGGCCAACAACTTTCTGCAGTAAGTAAAGAAAAGGATCTTGGAATCACTATATCAATCGATTTAAAGCCCGGTCAGCATTGTTTAGAGGTAGTTAAAACTGCAAACAAATTGGTTGGCTTCATCGGACGAGTCTTTAATAATAAATCGGAAAAAGTAATATTAAAACTGTATAATTCGTTGGTTGGACCCCGTCTAGAGTAATGTGTACAGTTTTGGTCTCCCTACTACAGAAAAGACATAGAAAAGTTGGGACGGGCTCAACGAAGAGTAACAAAGATGATTCCTAGGTTGGGAAATTTGTCATATGAACAAAGGCTTAAAGAAGTAAATTTATTCAGCCTATGAAAACGAAGAATGCGAGGCGATCTAATAGAAGTGTCTAAAATGTTTAAAGGATTCAGTGATATTAATGCGGAAGATTACTTTACAATTGATCGATCAAATAGAACAAGAAGAAATCACAATTTGAAGATAAGTGGTAAAATATTCTCGTCGCACGAAGCTAAACACTTCTTCTTCAATCGAGTTGTTAATGTTTGGAACTCTCTACCCTGTGATGTCGTTGATAGTACAACAGTTACGGCCTTCAAAAATAGATTAGACAAGTGTTTTGAATCCAACCAGCAACTAAGATATTACTCATTGTCGTAATAACGTTAAGTTCTTTCGAATACTGGTGTCCTTGCCCGCTTTTATCGCCCGGTTAGTGGTAGCAGTAATGGTAGTTCTTTCCTCTTTCCTACATAAATTCCATGCAGTTTTTCCATGCTGCATGGTTCTTTTTCCTTTCCTGCCAGCTTTGGCTTGAGGGATGGGGGGGTGGGGAGGAGCCTTCGCCTTTGCTGTCCTTCATCTTCCACCTTTGATTAGATAGTTAGTGTAGCTTGTCACAAACAACCTCGTAAGGATCAGCAGGTCTGCTGTTGTTTGTTCTTTCTTTGTGTTTTTTTGTGTTCTCCCTCCCACGCCATCCTCGCCACCGCCTCTTCCTGTCCCTCGCACTTCACCCCCGCCACCGCCTCCTCCTGTCTCCCGCACGCCAACCCCGCTAACGCCTCCTCCTGTCCCTCATATGCCACCCCCGCCACCGCCTTCTCCTATCCCTCGCACGCCATTTCCGCCGCCGCCTCCTCATGTCCGTCGCACGCCACCCCCGCCACGCCTACTCATGTCCCTCGCACGCTAACCCGGCACCGCCTCATCCTGTTCCTCGCACGACACCCCCGCCATCGCCCCCTCATTTCCCTCGCACGTCACCCCCGTAACCGCCTCGTCCTGTCCCTCGCATGCCAAACCCGCCACAGCCTCCTATTGTCCTTCGCATGCTACACACGCCACCGGTTCCTCCTGTCCCTCCCACGCCAACCCCGCCACCGTCTCCTACTGTCCCTCGAACGCCACCGCCGCCACCACCTCCTCTTGTCCCTCGCACGCCAACCCGGCCACCGCCTCCTCCTTTCCCTCGCACGTAAATCCGACCACCGCCTTCTCCTTTTCCTCCCACGCCACTCCCGCAACCGCTTCCTCCTGTCTATCCCACACCACCCCCGCCACCGCCTCCTCCTGTCCCTCGCACGCCACCCACGCCACCGCCTCCTCCTCTCCCTCGCAGGCCACCCCCGCAAAAGCCTCCTCCTGAGCCTCGCACTCCAACCATACCACCGCCTCCTACTGTCACTCGCACGCCACCCCCGCCAACGCCTCCTACTGTCCATCGCACGCCACCCCCACCACCGCCTCCTCCTGTCCGTCGCACGCGACCCCCGCCACCGCCTCCTCCTGTCCCTCGCACCCCAACCCGGCCAGAGCCTCTTCCTGTCCCTCGCACGCCAGGCCCGCCACCGCCTACTCCTGTTCCTCGCACGCCACCCCAGCCACCGCCTCCTCCTGTCCCTCACACGCCGCCCCTGCCACCGCATCCTCCAGTCATTCGCTTGCCAACCCTACCGCCGATTCCTCCTGTCCCTCGCACGCCACCTCCGCCACTGCTTCCTCCAGTCATTCCCTCGTCACCCCCGACACCGCCTCCTTCTGTCCCTCGCACGCCGCCCCGACACCGCCTCCTCCTGTCACTCGCACGCAACCCCTGCTACCGCCTCCTGTCATTCTAACGCTACCCCCGGCACTGACTCCCCCTGTCCCTCGAGCGACAACCTCGCCACCGCCTCATACTGTCCCTCGAACGCCAACCTCGCCACCGCCTCCTACTGTCCCTCGAACGCCAACCTCGCCACCGCCTCCTACTGTCCCTCGAACGCCAACCTCGCCACCGCCTCCTCCTGTCCCTCGAACGCCAACCACGCCACCGCCTCCTACTGTCCCTCGCCACCGCCTCCTACTGTCCCTCGAACGCCAACCTCGCCACCGCCTCCTACTGTCCCTCGAACGCCAACCTCGCCACCGCCTCCTACTGTCCCTCGAACGCCAACCCAGACACCGCCTCCTCCTATCTATCGAACGACATCCCCGCCACCGCCTCCTTCTGCCCCGCCACTGCCTCCTATTGTCCCTCGAACGTCACCTCCGCTACAAGCTCCTACTGTCCCTCGAACGCCACCCACGGTACCGCGTCCTCCTGTCCCTCGCACGCCACCCCCGCCAATGCCTCTTCCTGTCCCTCCCACGCCAGACCCGCCACCGCCTCCTCCTGTCCCTCGCACACCACCTGCCCACCTGCTCTTGCCAATGAACCCCACCACCATCACCCTGCTCTTGTCTTTCGAACATCACCACCGCCATCCACCGCATCACCTGTTTTCCTTTCCGCTATAGCCGCATCATTCTGTTTCCTCGCGCCATATCCCGCTTCAGCGCCTATACCTCGCACGCCACCCCCGCCACCGTTTCCTCCTGTCCCTCGCACGCCAACCCCGCTGCCGCCTCCTCCTGTCCCTCGCACGCCACCCCCGCCACCTCATCCTCCAGTCATTCGCTCGCCACCCCCGCCGCCGTTTCCTCTTGTATCTAGCACGCCATCCCCGCCACCGCCTCCTCAAGTCATTTGCTCGCCACCCCCGCCACCGCCTAATTATGTCCCTCGCACGCCACCACCGCTACAGCCTCCTACTGTCCCTCGAACGCCACCCCCGCCACCGCTTCCTCCTGTCCCTCCCACGCCACCACCTCCTACTGTCCCTCGAACGCCACTACCGCCACCGCCTCCTCTTGTCCCTCGCAAGGCACAGCCGAAACCGCCTCCTCCTGTCATTCGCAAACAACCCCCGCCACCGCCTAATTATGTCCCTCGCACGCCACCCCCGCCACCGCTTCCTCCTGTCCCTCCCACGCCACCCACGCTACCGCCTCCTACTGTCCCTCGAACGACACAAAGGCCACTGCCTCCTCCTGTCCCTTTCACGCCAACCCCGCCACCGCCTCCTATGGTCCTTCGCCTGCCACCCTCGCCACCGCCTCCTCCTGTTATTCGCATGCAACCCCCGTCACCGCCTCCCCCTGTCCCTCGCACGCCAACCCGGCCACAGCCTCTTCCTGTCCCTCGCACGCCAGGCCCGCCATCGCCTACTCCTGTCCCTCGCACGCCACCCCAGCAACGCCTCCTCCTGTCCCTCACACACCGCTCCTGCCACCGCATACTCCAGTCATTCGCTTGCCAACCCCACCGCCGATTCCTCCTGTCCCTCGCACGCCACCTCCGCCACTGCTTCCTCTAGTCATTCGCTCGCCAGCCCTGACACTGCCTCCTCCTGTCCCTCGCACGCCGCCCCGGCCACCGCGTCCTCCTGTCCTTTGCATGCCACCCCCGTCATCACTTCCTACTGTTCCTCGGACGCTAACCCCGCCACTGACTCCTCTTGTCCTTCCCACGCCACAACCCCCGCCGCCTCTCCTTGTTCCTCGCACGTAATACCCGCCACCTCCTCCTGTCTTTCCAACGCCTACCCCGACACCGCCTCCTCATGTCACTCGCACGCAACCCTTGCCACCGCCTCTTGTCATTCTAACGCTACCCCCGGCACCGACTCCTCCTGTCCCTCGAACGCCAACCTCGCCACCGCCTCCTCCTGTCCCTCGAGCGCCAACCCCGCCACCGCCTCCTTCTGTCCTTCGCACGGCAACCTCGCCACGGCCTCCTCCTGTCCCTCGAACGCCAACCTCGCCACCGCCTCCTCCTGTCCCTCGAACGCCAACCTCGCCACCACCTCCTCCTGTCCTTCGAGCGCCAACCTCGTCACCGCCTCCTCCTGTCCCTCGCACGCCTTCCTCGCCACATCCTCTTCCTGACCCTTGCAGTTCCTCCCGCCACCGACTCCTTCTTTCTTTCAAAAGCCTCCCCCGCCAGTGCCTCATCCTGTCCCACGCACGCCACCCCCGCCACTGCCTCATCCTGTCATACGCACGCCACCCCCGCCACCGCCTCCTTCTGTCCCTTGCACGCCACCCCCGCCACCGCCTAATCCTGTCCCTCGCACGCCGTCCCCGCAATCGCCTCCTACTGTCCCTCGCACGCCAACCCCTCCACCGCCTCCTGTTCCTCGCACTCCACCCCCGCCACCGCCTACTCCTGTCTTTCGAACGTCACCCCCACCACCGCCTCCTCCTGTTTTCGTACGCTAACCCCGCCACCGTCTCATTCTTTTCTTTGCACGCCATCAGCGTAACCGCCTCCTCCTGTCCCTCGCACGCCAATCCCACCACCGCTTCCTCCTGTCCCTCGCAGGACAACCCCGCCACCGCCTGATTCTGTTCCTCGCACGCCAATCCCACCACCGCTTCCTCCTGTCCCTCGCACGCCAACCCCACCACCGCCTGATTCTGTTCCTCGCACGCCATCACCGCCACCGCCTCCTCATGTCCATCGCACGCCACCCCCGCCACCGCCTCCTCCTGTCTCTCGCACGCCAAACCCGCCGCCGCCTCCTCTTTTCCCTCGCACGCAACCCCCGACACGGCCTCCTCCAGTCATTCGCTCGCCATCCCCGCCCTCGCCTCCTCCTCTCCCACCCACGCCATTCTCGCCACCGCCTCTTCCTGTCCCTCGCACTCCACCCTCGCCACCGACTCCTCCAGTCCTACAAACACCACCCCAGCCACCGCCGCCTCCTGTCTACCGCACGCCACCCCCGCCAACACCTCCTCCTGTCCATCGCATGCCACCCCCGCCACCGCCTTCTCCTATCCCTCGCACGCCATCTCCGCCACCGCCTACTCCTGTCCGTCGCACGCCACCCACGCCACCTCCTCCTCCTGTCCCTCGCACTCCACCCCCGCCACCGTTTCCTCCTGTCCCACGATCGTCACACCCGCCACCGTCTCCTCCTATCTATCGAAAGACATCCCAGCCACCGCCTCCTTCTGTCCTTCCCACGCCACCCCCGCCACTACCTCCTACTGTCCTTCGAACGTCATCCCCGCCACCGCCTCCTCCTTGCATTCGCACGCAACCCCCGCCACCGCTTCCTACTGTCCTTCGAGCGTCACCTCCGCTACAACCTCCTACTGTCCCTCGCACGCCACCCACGCCGGTGCTTCCTCCTGTCCCTCCAACGACACCCACACCACCGCCTTCTACTGTCCCTCGAACGCCACCCCCGCCACCGCCTCCTCCTTTCCCTCGAACGCCAACCCGGCCACCTCCTCCTCGTGTCTCTCGCACGCCAGCCCGACCACCACCTCCTCGTTTTTCCTCCCACGCCACCCCAGCAACCGCTTTCTCCTGTCCCTCGCACGCCACCGCCTCCTCCTGTCCCTTACACTCCAACCCCGCCTATGCGTGCTCCTGTCTTTCGAACGTCACCACCGCCACCGCCTCCTCCTGTTTTTGTACGCTAACCCCGCCACCGCATCATTCTGTTCCTCGCACGCCATACCCGCTACAGCCTCCTCCTGTACCTCGCACGCCACCCCCGCCACCGCTTCCTCCTGTCCCTCGCCCACCAACCCCGCCGCTGCCTCCTCCTGTCCCTCGCACGCCATCCCCGTTCCCGCCTCCTCCAGCCATTCGTTCGCCACCCCCGCCGCCGTCTCCTCTTGTATCTAGCACGCCACCTCCGCCGCCGCCTCCTCCTGTCCCTCGCACGCCATCCCTGTTCCCGCCTCCTCCAGTCATTCGTTCGCCACCCCCGCCGCCGTCTCCTCTTGTATCTAGCACGCCACCCTCGCCACCGCCTCCTCAAGTCATTCGCTCGCCACCCCCGCCACCGCCTAATTCTGTCCCTCGCACGCCACCACCGCTACAGCCTCCCACTGTCCCTCGAACACCACCCCCGCAACCGCTTCCTCCTGTCCCTCCCACGCCACCGCCTCCTACTGTCCCTCGAACGCCACCCCCGCCACCGCCTCCTCCTGTCCCTCGCACTCCACCCCCGCCACCGCCTCCACCTGCCTTTCGAACGCCACCCCCGCCAACGCCTCCTCATGTCCCTCGCACGCTAACCCCGCCACTGCCCTCTTATTTCGCAGCCACCTCGTCCTGTCCCTCTCACGCCAACCCCGCCAACGCCTCCTAATGTCCTTCGCCTGCCACACCCGCCACCGCCTCCTCCTGTCATTCGCACGCAACCCCCGCCACCGCCTCCTACTGTCAATCGGACGTCACCAACGCCACAGTCTCCTACTGTCCCTCGAACGCCACCCCCGCCACCGCCTCCTCCTGTCCCTCGCTCGCCAACCCGGCCACTACCTCCTCCTGTCCCTCGCACGCCAACCCGACCACCGCCTCCTCCTTTTCCTCCCACTCCACCCCCGCCACCGCTTCCTCCTGCCTATCCCACGCCACCCCCGCCACCGCCTCCTCCTGTCCCTCGCACGCCACCCCCGCCACCGCCTCCTCCTCTCCCTCGCACGCCACCCCCGCCACCGCCTCCTCCTGAGCCTCGCACGCCAACCCGGCTTCCGCCTCCTCCTGTCCCTCGCACGCTACCCCCACCACCGCTGCCTCACGTCCCTCTTACGCCACCCCCGCCACCACTTCTTCCTGTCCCACCCACGCCACCCCCGTAACCACCTCCTCCTGTCCCTCGTATGCTACCCAAGCCACCGCCTTCTCCTGTCCCTCGCACGCCAACCCTGCAACCGGTTCCTCCTATCTATCGAACGTCACCCCCGCCACCGCCTCCTATTGTCCCTCGAACGTCACCTCCGCTACAACCTCCTACTGTCCCTCGCACGCCACCCACACCGGTGCTTCCTTCTGTCCCTCCAACGCCACCCACGCCACCGCCTTCTACTGTCCCTCGAACGCCACCCCCGCCACCGCCTCCTCCTGTCCCTCGAACGCCAACCCGGCCACCTCCTCCTCCTGTCCCTCGCACTCCAACCCCGCCAGTGCCTGCTCCTGTCTTTCGAACGTCACCACCGCCACCGCCTCCTCCTGTTTTCGCACGCTAACCCCGCCACCGCATCATTCTGTTCCTCGCACGCCATACCCGCCACAGCCTCCTCCTGTACCTCGCACGCCACCCCCGCCACCGCTTCCTCCTGTCCCTCGCACGCCAACCCCGCCGCCGCCTCCTCCTGTCCCTTGCACGCCAACCCAGCCACCGGCTCCTCCTGTCCCTCGCACGCCACCCCAGCCACCGCCTCCTCCTGTCCCTCACACGCCGCCCCGGCCACCGCCTCCTCCAGTCATTCGCTCGCCAACCCCACCGCCGCCTCCTCCTGTCCCTCGCACGCCACCTCCGCCACTGCTTCCTCCAGTCATTCACTCGCCACCCCCGACACCGACTCCTCTTGTCCTTCTCACGCCACAACCGCCGCCGCCACTCCCTGTCCCTCGCACGCCATCACCGCCACCGCCTCCTCCTGTCCCTCGCACGTAAGATCCGCCACCTCCTACTGTCTTTCGAACGCCTACCCCGCCATTGCCTCCTGTCCATCGCACTCAACCCTTGCCACCGCCTCCTGTCATTCAAACGCTACTCCCGGAACGCCTTCTCCTGTCCCTCGAACGCCAACCTCGCCACCGCCTCCTCCTGTCCCTCGCACGCCACCCCCGCCACCGCCTCCTACTGTCCTTCGAACGTCACCCCGCCACCGCCTCCTCCTGTCCCTCGCACGCCAACCCGGACACCGCCTTCTCCTATCTATCGAACGCCATCCCCGGTACCGCCTCCTCCTGTCCCTCGCACGCCAACCCGGACACCGCCTTCTCCTATCTATCGAACGCCATCCCCGGCACCGCCTCCTCCTGTCCCTCGCACGCCAACCCGGACACCGCCTTCTCTTATCTATCGAACGCCATCCCCGGCACCGCCTCCTCCTGTCCCTCGCACGCCAACCCGGACACCGCCTTCTCCTATCTATCGAACGCCATCCCCGCCACTGCCTCCTACTGTCCATCGAACGTCAACCCCGCCACCGCCTCCTCCTTGCATTCGCACGCCACCCCCGCAACCGCCTTCTACTGTCCTCGAACGTCACCCCCGCTACAGCCTCCTAATGTCCCTCGCACGCCACCCCGGCCACCGCTTCCTCCTGTCCCACCCACGCCACCCACGTCACCGCCTCCTACTGTCCCTCGAACGCCAACCCGGCCACCTCCTCCTCCTGTCTCTCGCACGCCAACCCGACCACAACCTCCTCCTTTTCCTCCCACGCCACCCTCGCCACCGCTTCCTCCTGTCTCTCCCACGCCACCCCCGCCACCGCCCCTTCCTGTCCCTTGCACCCCACCCCCGCCACTGCCTCTTCCTGCCCCTCGCACGCCAACCCCGCCATCGCCTCTTCCTGTCCCTCCCACGCCACCCCCGTCACCGCTTCTTCCTGTCCCTTGCACGCCACCCCAGAGACCGCCTCTTCCTGTCCCTCCCACGCCAGCCCCGCCACCGCCTCCTCCTGTCCCTCGCACGCGACCACATCCACAGCCTCCTCCTGTCCATCGCACTCCAACTCCGCCACCGCCTGCTCCTGTTTTCGCACGATAACACCGCCACCGCCTCATTCTGTTCCTCGCACGTCATCCCCGCCACAGCCTCCTCCTGTCCTTCGCACTCCACCCCGCCACCGCATCTTCCAGTCATTCGCTCGCCACCCCCGCTTCCGTCTCCTCTTGTCTCTAGCACGCCACCCCCGCCACCGCCTCCTCCAGTCATTCGCTCGCCACCACCACCACCGCCTAATTCTATCCCTCGCACGCCACCCCCGTACAGCCTCCTTCTCTCTTTCGCACGCCATCCCCGCAACCGCTTCCTCCTGTCCGTCCCACGCCAACCTCGCCACCGCCTCCTACTGTCCATCGAACGCCACACCCGCCACCGCCTCCTAATGTCCATCGCACGCCACCTCCGCCACCGCCTCCTCCTATCTATCGAACGCAACCCCCGCCACCGCCTCCTCCTGTCCCTCGCACGCCTACAGGCTACAACCTCCTCCAGTCCCTCGCACGCCAGGCCGACCTCCGCCTCCTCCTTTTCCTCCCACGCTACCCCCGCCACCGTTTCCTCCTGTCCCTCCCACGCCACCCCCGTAACCGCCCCTTCCTTTCCCTCGCACGCCACACCCTCCACCGCCTCCTCCTGTCACTCGCACTCCAACCCCGCCACCGCCTCCTCCTGTCTTTCGAAAGTCACCACCGCTACCGCCTCCTCCTGTTTTCGCACGTTAACCCCGCCACCGCATCATTCTGTTCCTCGCACGCTATCCCCGCCACCGCCTTCTCCTTTCCTTAGCACGCAACCCCCGCCACCGCTTCCTCCTGTCCCTAGCATGACAAACCCGCCACCGCCTCCTCCTGTCCCTGGCACGAGACCCCCGAGACCGCCTCTTCCAGTCATTCGCTCGCCACCCACGCCGCCGCCTCCTCCCGTCTCTCGCACGCCACCCCCGCCACCGCCTCCTCCTTTCTCCCGCGCACACCACCCACGCCACCGCATCGTCCTGTCTCTCGCACGCCATCCCCGCAACCGCCTCCTCCTGTCCCTCGCACGCCACCTCCGCGACCGACTCCTTCTGTCTTTCGAACGCCACCCCCGCCACCGCCTCCTCCTGTCCCTCGCACGCCACGAACGCCACCGCCTCCTCCTCTCCCTCGCAAGCCACCCCCGCCACCGCCTCCTCCTGTCCCTCCCACGCCACCCCCGCCACCGCCTCTTCCTGTCCCTCGCAAGCCACCCCCCCCACCGCCTCCTCCTGTCCTTTGCACGCCACCACCGCCAACGCTTTCTCCTGTCCCTCGCACGCCAACCCCGCCGCCGCCTCCTCCTGTCCTTCGCACGCTACCCCCGCCACCGCCTCTTCCAGTCATTTGCTCACCACCCGCGCCGCCGCCTCCTTCTGTCTCTAGCACGCAACCCCCGCCACCGCTTTCTCTCATCCCTCCCACGACATCCTCGGCACCGCCTCCTCCTGTCCATCGCACGCCACCACCGCCAACGCTTCCTCCTGTCCCTCTCACGCCAACCCCGCCGCCGCCTCCTCCTGTCCCTCGCACGCCACCCCCGCCACTCCCTCTTCCAGTCATTCGCTCGCCACCCGCGCCGCCGCCTCCTCCTGTTTGTAGCACGCCGGCCAGGCCACCGCCTCCTCCTCTCCATATCACGACATCCTCGACACCGCCTCTTCCTGTCTCTCGCACTCCTCCCCCGCCACCGACTCCTCCAGTCTTTCAAACGACACGCCTGCCACCGCCTCCTCCTGTCTCCCTCACCCCACCCCCGCCAACGCCTCCTCCTGTCCCTCACATGCTACCCCGCCCTGCCACCTTCTCCTATCCCTCGCAGGCCATCGCCACCCTCCTCCTGTCCATCGCTCGCCACCCACGCCCCCGCCTCCTCCTGTCCCTCGCACTCCATCCCCGCCACCGCCTCCTCATGTCCCTCGCACGCTAACCCCGCCACCCCCTCATCCTGTTCTTCGTACGACACCCCCGCCACCGCCTGCTCCTGTCCCTCGCACGGCACCCCCGCAACCGCCTCGTCATGTCCCTCGCACGCCAACCCCGCCACCGCATCCTACTGTCCCTCGAACGTCACTCCCGCCACAGGCTCCTACTGTCGTCAGCATCCCACCCTGAGCACTAAGCCAGGGTCAGTATCCCACCCTGAACACTAAGCCAGGGTCAGCATCCCACCCTGAACACTAAGCCAGGGTCAGCATCCCACCCTGAACACTAAGCCATGGTCAACATCACACCCTGATCACTAAGCCATGGTCAACATCACACCCTGAATACCAAGCCAGGGTCAGCATCTCACCCTGAACACTAAGCCAGGGTCAGCATCTCACCCTGAACACTAAGCCAGGGTCAGCATCCCACCCTGAACAATAAGCCAGGGTCAGCATCCCACCCTGAACACTAAGCCAGGGTCAGCATCCCACCCTGAACACTAAGCCAGGGTCAGCATCCCACCCTGAACAATAAGCCAGGGTCAGCATCTCACCCTGAACGCTAGGCCAGGGTCAGCATTTCACCCTGAACACTAATCCAGGGTCAGCATCTCACCCTGAACACTAAGCCAGGGTCAGCATCCCACCCTGAACATTAAGCCAGGGTCAGCATCTCACCCTGAACACTAAGTCAGGGTCAGCATCCCACCCTGAACATTAAGCCAGGGTCAGCATCCCACCCTGAACACTAAGCCAGGGTCAGCATCCCACCCTGAACACTAAGCGTGGGTCAGCATCCCACCCTGAACACTAAGCGTGGGTCAGCATCCCACCCTGAACACTAAGCCAGGGTCAGCATCCCACCCTGAACACTAAGCCAGGGTCAGCATCCCACCCTGAACGCTAAGCCAGGGTCAGCATCCCACCCTGAACACTAAGCCAGGGTCAGCATCCCACCCTGAACGCTAAGCCAGGGTCAGCATTTCACCCTGAACACTTAGCCAGGGTCAGCATCTCACCCTGAACGCTAAGCCTGGGTCAGCATCCCACCCTGAACACTGAGCCAGGGTCAGCATCCCACCCTGAACACTAAGCCAGGGTCAGCATCTCACCCTGAACACTAATCCAGGGTCAGCATCCCACCCTGAACACTAATCCAGGGTCAGCATCCCACCCTGAACACTAATCCAGGGTCAGCATCCCACCCTGAACACTAAGCCAGGGTCAGCATCCCACCCTGAACACTAAGCCAGGGTCAGCATCCCACCCTGAACACTAATCCAGGGTCAGCATCCCACCCTGAACACTAAGCCAGGGTCAGCATCCCACCCTGAACACTAAGCCAGGGTCAGCATCCCACCCTGAACACTAAGCCAGGGTCAGCATCCCACCCTGAACACTAATCCAGGGTCAGCATCCCACCCTGAACACTAATCCAGGGTCAGCATCCCACCCTGAACACTTAGCCAGGGTCAGCATCCCACCCTGAACACTAATCCAGGGTCAGCATCCCACCCTGAACACTGAGCCAGGGTCAGCATCCCACCCTGAACACTGAGCCAGGGTCAGCATCTCACCCTGAACACTAAGCCAGGGTCAGCATCCCACCCTGAACACTAATCCAGGGTCAGCATCCCACCCTGAATACTAATCCAGGGTCAGCATCCCACACTGAACACTTAGCCAGGGTCAGCATCTCACCCTGAACGCTAAGCCAGGGTCAGCATTTCACAATGAACACTAAGCCAGCGTCAGCATCCCACCCAGGCAACTATTTTTCTTCCTTTCTTTCTTCCTTTCATCTCATTCCGTCCATCTGTATATTTTTTTTCTGAATCTACATCTGCTTTGTTGCCTTCTTTGTTTACTTCTTCCCTTTCTCCTATTCTTTATATTTTTCTTCCTTTCTTTCTTCATTTTTTCCATCCTTCCCTCCATTCTTCCCTCTCTCCTATATTTGTTTTCTTTATAATAATATTCTTTTCTTTCTTCTTTCGCTTACACTTCAGTTCGTCCCTTTATTCCTGTCTTTCTGTGTTCCTTCGTCTGTCCATCTAAGCCAGGGTGAAGCCAAAGATTTTTCGTTAATTTTTTTTCTTCTTTTTTTTACTTTTCTTTCTTGGTTTTGAGTTCATACGTTTCGTTACATTTTGGCATTATATGTTTTTAGTTTTCTATTTTTTGACTGATCAGGAGTTGACCTTTTTAGATTTGTTAGGTCTTTTTTTTTTACTACTGCTTGAGTTGATTTCTTTGTTGCTTTTTTTCTTTTTCTTTTTATGGCTTCTTTATTTTGATGTCTTGTTGGTGACAACTATTTCTTTATAGTTTGGAAAGTTAACTATTTATTTTTTTTGTCGGGGGGGATTTTGTCCTTTTTAGGTTACGTCGTGAGGAGATTTTTTGTTGCAAATGGTCAGGGCAGTGTTCAGAGTGTCCAGGGAGTGTCAGGGGCCTTGTTGCGTGGGTCGTCATCAGCGTGTCCGTCCATTGTTCAGAGAATGTCCAGGGAGTGTCAGGGGGCCTTGTTGCGTGGGTCGTCATCAGAGTGTCAGCCCATGTTGTTTCCATGACTTTTTTTATATTTTCGTATTCTTTTTCTGTAATATCGTTTCTTCGGTATTTTATTTTCCGTTTCCTGGCGTTGTGCAGGCTAGCTGTATCGCCTTATCTTGGTGCTGTATGCTGCTCAGGATGAGTCTCCCTCACCCCAGAGGAGTCAGCAACCCTACCCAATACACAACACCTAAGGCCTTAATGCTAGATATTTTTCCCTTTTCTTGATGTTGTGTTTCTATCACTTTATTTTTCTCGTGATGTTTTTTTTTTGTTGTTGTTATATCCATTCTTCGGTGTTATTATTATTATTTTTTTTTCGTTCCCTGGTGTTGTGCAGGCTAGCTGTATCGCCTTGTCTTGGTGCTGTATGCTGCTCAGGATGAGTCTCCCTCACCCCAGAGGAGTCAGCAACCCTACCCAACACACAGCACCAAAGGCCTTAGTGCTTGCCCCAATGATTGGTTTTCACTTTCATGATGTTTTTCTACAAGTTCTTTATTATCGTGTTCCTTTTTCAGTAATATCCATTCTTCGATGATATTTTTATTTATTTTACGTTTCCTGATGTTGTGCAGGCTAGCTGTATCGCCCTATCTTGGTGCTGTATGCTGCTCAGGATGAGTCTCC
This sequence comes from Eriocheir sinensis, assembly GCF_024679095.1. Lineage (NCBI taxonomy): Eukaryota > Metazoa > Arthropoda > Malacostraca > Decapoda > Varunidae > Eriocheir > Eriocheir sinensis. The sequence continues at coordinate 223,884 of NW_026112099.1, forward strand.
CTCACCCCAGAGAAGACAGCAACCCTACCCAACACACAGCACCAAAGGACTTACTCTACTAGATTTTTTTCCTTTTCTTGATTTTGCGTTTCTATCACTTCTTTATTTTTGTGTTCTTTATATTGTAATCTTAATTCTTCGGTGTTATTTTCTTTATTTTCCGTTTCCTTGTGTTGGGTAGCTGTATCGCCTTATCTTGGTGCTGTATGCTGCTCAGGATGAGTCTCCTTCACCCCAGAGGAGTCAGCAACCCTACCCAACACACAACACCTAAGGCCTTAATGCTAGATGCGTGGGTCGTCATCAGAGTGTCCATCCATTGTTCAGAGAGTGTCCAGGGAGTGTCAGGGTGCCTTGTTGCCTGGGTCGTCATCAGAGTGTCCGTGCCTTCGTGCGTGCTTGCGTGCGTGCGTGCGTGCGTGCTTACGTACTTGCGTGAGTTCGTGCGTTTTTTCGTGCGTGGCTGCGTGCTTGCTTGTGTGAGTGTGTGCGTGCGTGCCTGCCTGCATGCTTGCGTGGGTGCGTGCGTCTGTACGTGAGTGTGTGTGCTTGCGTGCGTGTGCATGCGTGGGTACGTGATTGTGTGCGTGCTTGCGTGTGTGAGTGCTTGTGTGCTGCGTGCGTTGGGCGGTCAGTGCCTGCGAGCGTGTGTTCGTCCGTTCCTTCGTGGGTATGTATACTCGTGTTCGTGCGTGCGAGCGTGTTCGTCCGTTCCTTCGTGCGTGTGTATGCTCGTGTTCGTGCGTGCGAGCGTGTGTTCATCTGTTCCTTCGTGCGTGTGTGTACTCGTGTTCGTGTGTGCGAGCGTGCGCTGGGGATGGGTGCGTGCGAGCGTGTGTTCGTCCGTTCCTTCGTGCGTGTGTACTCGTATTCGTGCGTGCGAGCGTGTGTTCATCCGTTCCTTCGTGCGTGTGTATTCGTGTTCGTGCGTGCGAGCGTGCGTTGGGGATGGGTGTGTGCGAGCGTGTGTTCGTCCGTTCGTTCTTGCGTGTGTTCTTGCGTTCGTGCGTGCGAGCGTGGGTAGGGGGTGAGTGCGTGCTTGTGCGTCCAATCGTTCGTGCGTGTGTGCTTGCGTATGTGCGTGCGTGCGTGCGTTGGGGGGTGAGTGCGAGCGAACGTGCGTTGGGGAGTGAGTTCGTGCTGGCGTGCGTTGCGGGGTGAGTGCGTGCGTGCTGCGTGAGCTAGGCGAATAACACGCGAGAACTTTTCCTGTCGCAGCAGGAGCAGACCGACATCAGCTTCGGCAGCGGCCCCGGGAGTTGCTTCAACTCCCTCTGGGAGGCCTTCCTCTCCTCTTGTTGTTCCTTATTGGAGGGAAGCCTCCCTATCCTGTCACGGCAGAGCGTTAGTCCATTAGTCCCCTGCCTCATTATCCTCTGTGTGTGTGTGTGTGTGTGTGTGTGTGTGTGTGTGTGTGTGTGTGTGTGTGTGTGTGTGTGTGTGTGTGTGTGCGCATGTGTGTGTCTAAGGTTCTGAGGCTCGCCTGGCCTCGGGGATCAGCCACGCGATTTTGATTTCTTGAGATGGAGTCACCCTTCTCCTTTTTCTTACCCTGTATAGGGTCGAGATTTACCACATCACCTCGGTTTGCGATATGCCGTTTTAGGGAGCACAGAGTTGACATTGCATGGGGCTGAATCTAGAGCTAGTTGCACCTTTTGTAGTGAAGATCGCTACGGGAGCTGATTGGCTGGATGGAGGGAGGGAGATGTTAGCTATGGGAGCTGATTGGCTTGATGGAGGGAGGGTGTGCTTAGCTACGGGATCTGATTGGCTGGATGGAAGGTCTTATTTATAAAGTTATCTTCGCCTCGGCTCGCCTGTTTGAAAAGCCTCTCGTTGAAGTTGCCGGGGTATTCACGGACTGTTTTGTGATCGTAGTGATGGCTGTACACGCCTTCAGCGTCATGAATGGTAAAGTCACCCGTGACAACTTGGCCAAGCTTCTCCGCGGCCTTGGGAATAGTCGTAAAGGCAGCTCGATACGTTTAAAATAACGGCCCTGTGGGGTAAGAAGTGAGCATTTTTCCCTTCAATAAATGTTTACTCCCACCATCTTAAGTATTGTGCGAAATATATGAATTAGAA